>NC_136974.1:37746495-37771495 GCF_032717465.1 Coenobita brevimanus
TAGATAGATAGATAGATAGATAGAGAGAGAGAGAGAGAGAGCGCTATTAACACCCACTTCTGACCTAACCAACATCATCTTAATCACGGATGCTAATTGATACCCGTAAGGCTTCATATACCAATTAACCCTATCACTAGCCATTTAAATTACTATATATGAATTACTATACTGACTTGCTAATTACTGGTTGATTATATAGAGGAGATAGTGATAGAGGGAGGGATAATGAGGAGGAGAGTGGAAGGATGGAGAGGAGGGGAGGAGAGAGGAGAGGAAAGGAGAGGAGAGGAGTGAGGAGGGATGGAGTGGAGAGGAGAGGATGAGAGGGGGGAGGAAGGATGGAGAGGAGAGATGATGGGAGGGAAGGGGAGGTGAGAGGAGAGGAAGGGAGAGGAGAGGGGAGGAGAGGAGGAGTACAAAGGAGAAAAGTTGGAGGAGGGAAGAAGAAGAAGAAGGAGGAGGAGGAAAAAAGGGGTGAGGAGAAAAAGGAGGGTGAGGAAGAAAAAGAAGGAGGAGGAGGAGGAGGAGGAGTAGAGGGAGAAGAAGAAAGAGGAGGTGGATGAGGTGGGGTCGTTACTGAGTAGGGAGAAATGCCTGGAGAATTACTAGACCCTATGTAATCTTCACTATTCTTCTGTCCGTCTACCTGTCTTTTCTTCCTGTCATCCTTCCTTCCTTCCTTCCTTCTTTCCTCTCTCCCTTGTCCTTTATACTGCTACAGACCATCCATTCATCCATCCATCAGTTCATCCATCCATTCATCTCTCAGTTCATCCATCCATCCATCCATCCATCTGTCTGCTCATCCATCTGTCCGTCTGTCTGTCTTTCTGTTCATCCATCCATCCGTTCATCCATCCATCCATCCATCCATCCATCCATCCATCCATCCATCCATCCGTTCATCCATCCATCCATCCATCCATCGGTTCATCCATCCATCCATCCATCCATCCATCCATCCATCTATCCATCCATCCATCCATCGGTTCATCCATCCATCCATCCATCCATCCATCAGTTCATCCATCCATCCATCCATCCATCCGTCCATCCATCCATCCATCCATCCATCCATCCGTGTTGCTAATATAAGTGTGGTAATAGTATCAGTTAACGGCATCACCTTCTTCATTTGTTTCACAGCTTAAGTGAAGATCAGAGAGAGAGAGAGAGAGAGAGAGAGAGAGAGAGAGAGACCAAAGTTAGAGAGGAAGAAGGAAGAAAGAAAGAAGGAAGGAAGGTAGGAAAGAAAAGAAAGCTGAGAAGAAAGGAAGGAAGGCGGAGAGAGAGAGAGAGAGAGAGAGAGAGAGAGAGAGAGAGAGAGAGAGAGAGAAGGGGGGGAAGGGAAGAGGGAAGATAAGATTGGGGAGAAGAGGGGAAAGAAGAGAGGGGAGGAGAAGAAGTGAGAAGGGAAAGACAAGTTTTTATCTGTGTGTCTTGAAGGGGAAGAGAGAAGAAGAGAAGAGGGAAAAAAGAAGAGGAGGAGGAGGAGGAAGAGGAAGAGGTAGAGAAGAGGAGAGAGAAAAAATCCAGTCCAATCCCACATTTCACCTTCCACCATCATCATCATCATCATCATCATCATCATCATCATAGTCTTGGTCAATTTTGTAGTTTGGGTTGCTATTGTGATACAGAACATGGGGTACAAAGTTAATGTACTACTGTAACACACACACACACACACACACACACACACACACACACACACACACACACACACACACACACACACACACACACACACACACACACACACACACACACACTCTCTCTCTCTCTCTCTCTCTCTCCGTCCATAATGTATGCAGGGTCGGCCACAACCACCGTGTCTTGCATCCCGCCACAACCCCACACCAGGGGGGGGTTGTGGAGGGGTTGTAGGAGGATTTGGAGGGGTTGTGGGGGTGTGGAGGGACTGTAGTAGGATTTGGAGGGGTTGTGGGGGTTGTGGAGGGACTGTAGTAGGATTTGGAGGGGTTGTGGAGGGATTGTAGGAGGATTTGGAGGGGTTGTGTGGGGGTTGTGGGGTTGTAGGAGGATTTGGAGGGGTTGTAGTAAGATACGGAGGGTTTTAGGACGGTCTGAAGGGGTTGTGGAGGGGTTGTAGGAAGATTTGGAGGGGTTTTGGGGGTTGTGGAGGGGTTGTAGGGTTATGAAGGGGTTATAGCAGGATTTGGAGGGGTTGGAGAGAAATTTTGGAGGCTGTAGGGAGCGTGAGGGGGACACCTGGTTGGCAGAAGGTAAAAAGAACGAACGTGAGATTATTAAAGGGAACGAAAAAGAACGTGAGGAGAACGTAACATTGGGGAAGAAAGGAGGAAGGAAACGTAAGATGATTAAACGTAGGGAGGAAGAAGACGTAAGAGAGGAGAACACGTAAGAGAGGAGAACACGTAAGAGAGGAGAAGACGTAAGAGAGAAGACGTAAGAGAGGAGAAGACGTAAGAGAGGAGAACACGTAAGAGAGGAGAAGGTGAATTAGGGAAAAGGGGAGGAAGGAAGTCTGGTAATTCCTTAAAATCCTGATACAGTTAAAAAAAATAGTGGATTAGATAGTAAGGTAGGAAAGTGTCGTATGTCTGTCTGTCTGTCGGTATTTATGTATTTTTGTTTACATGTGTGTCTGTCTGTCTGTATGTATGTGTGTATGTATGTATGTGTGTGAGAGTTGCCTTTTATGCCTAAGGAAGGACCCGTCACAGGCCTAATAATATATTGTTTCTCATGTAGACAAAATGAATGTATTATTATTATTATTATTATTATTATTATTATTACTAAAGATTTAAGTTACGGATATGAGCACCTTGGCCAAGCGCCCTTTAGCGTCTTCCCCCACCTTTACCTTTACCGTCTCAGCCCCAAACACCGTCTTCTGTGGCGCCCTTGGAGACAGAGACGCGGTGTAGCTAAGATCAGACTGGTAGATCGATTGTGGTAGTAGCGATGGTGGTAGTGACGATGGTGGTAGTGGTGGTGGTGGTAGTAGGAATGGTGGTAATGGCGATGGTGGTAGTGACGATGATGGTAGTGGCGATGGTGGTAGATCGATTGTGGTAATGGCGATGTTGATGGTGGTGAATGTGGTAGTGGCGATGGTGGTAGCTGCCTAGGCTGATCCATAGTGGTGGTAGTGATGGTCGATATTGATGTTGGTAGCTACGATGGACGCCGAGGGGTGTAGCGATGGCGGTAGATTAGCCGATGGTGGTAGTGGGGATGGTGGTAGATTTGGCGATGGTGGTAGTCGGGATAGTGGTGGGTTAGATGATTGTGGTAATGGCGATAGCGGTTGTAGATTGTGGTAGTTGTGGATGGTGGTTGAGTATGGTGATGGTAATGGATGGTGGTAGATTAGGCGATGGTCGTAGTGGGGATGGTGGTTGCGAATGGTGGTAGTCAGGGATGTTGGTAGCTCAGGCGATGGTGGTATGGAAGCTGTAATGTTGGTTGGTTGATGTTGGTAGGGTGGATTGTGGTAGTTGTTGGGAAATCTTATAATTGGGTGAATTGTGGTAGTCAAGAATGGTGGTAGTTGGTAATGTTGGTTGTCTGGGTAGTGGTAGTTGGTAATGTTGGTTGTCTGGATAGTGGTAGTTGGTAATGTTGGTTGTCTGGATAGTGGTAGTTGGTAATGTTGGTTGCCTGGATAGTGGTAGTTGGTAATGTTGGTTGTCTGGATAGTGGTAGTTGGTAATGTTGGTTGTCTGGATAGTGGTAGTTGGTAATGTTGGTAGGCCGGATGGTGGCGGTGGCGTGAGTGACAAAGGGGGAGAAGGTGCGTGTCGAAAATTGTGGTAATGGTGGTAGTTGTGGTAGGGTGATGGTGGTAGTTGTGGTAGGGCGATGGTGGTAGTAGTGGTGATGCGATGGTGGTAGTTGTGGTAGGTGATGGTGGTGGTAGTTGTGGTAGGGTGTTGGTGGTAGTGGTGGTGATGTGATGGTGGTAGTTGTGGTAGGTGATGGTGGTGGTAGTTGTGGTAGGGTGGTGGTGGTAGTGGTGGTGATGTGATGGTGGTAGTTGTGGTAGGTGATGGTGGTGGTAGTTGTGGTAGAGTGGTGGTGGTAGTGGTGGTGATGTGATGGTTGTTGTGGTGATATGATGATGATAATTGTGGTAGGGTGATGGTGGTGGTTGCGATGGTGGTAGTTGTGGTATGGGTGATGGTGGTGGTTGTGATGGTAGTAGTCGAAGCAGTGTGATGGTAGTTGTCGTCGGGGTGGTGGTAGCAGTGATTGTGGTAGTGTTGGTAGTAGTGATAGTGTTGGCAAAGATGGCGCTACAGGAAGTGAGGGGCAGGGCGTGTGGTGGCAGAATGGTGGCAGGATGGTAGTGGGATGATGGCAGAATGATTGCAGAATGACGGCAGGATGATGGCAGGACGGTGGCAGGATGGTGGCAGGATGACAGTGGGATGATGGCAGAATGATTGCAGAATGATAGCAGGATGATGGCAGGACGGTGGCAGAATGGTGGCAGGACGGTGGCAGGATGGTGGCAAAGAGGAAGATGGTGTAATTATGACACAGGAGGATGGCGTCGGGATGGCAGGATGATGGGGGGATGGCAGACTGATGGCAGAATAACGACTGGATGGTGGCAGGATGGTGTAAGGATGGCACAGTGATGATTGGATGGCAGGATGGCAGAATGGTGGTAGGATGATGGCAGGATGGTGGTAGAATGGTAGTAGGATGGCAGAATGGTGGCAGGATGATGGCAGGATGGTGGTAGAATGGTAGTAGGATGGCAGGATGGTGGTAGGATGATGGCAGGATGGTGGTAGGATGGTGGTAGGATGGTGGCGGTTGACGTCAGGATGGTAAGGGTGGGCAGAGCAGAAGAGCGTCATCAGCAGACTGGCTGCTTGTCACACACACACACACACACACACACACACACACACACACACACACACACACACACACACACACACACATGCTTAACCAGGCAGACTAAAGGAGAATACATTGAAAAAAAAAACACACTAAGATTTTGTTTGGTTGTGTATTGTTTGTGTGCTTGGATCTGTGTGTGTGTGTGTGTGTGTGTGTGTGTGTGTGTGTGTGTGTGTGTGTGTGAATACTTTATATGGGGATGTGTGTATGTCTGCCTGTGATTGTGGAAGTGTGTGTGTGTGTGTGTGTGTGTGTGTGTGTGTGTGTGTGTGTTTTGAGAGTACAACGACCACACCTGTGTACGTAATTATTTGTGCACATGATTTTCTTTGCACACACATGCGTATACACACAGGAATATTATCGTAGGCACCCACAGTAACACAAAAATCATTCTGAAGCGCACACACACACACACACACACACACACACACACACACACACACACACACACACACACACACACACACACACACACACACACACACGCCCCAGGATATACCCCTCCCCCTCCCCCTCCCCCCTTCGTTACGATACTACCCAGAACTCCCCCTCCCCCTCCTCCTCCCCTGCCCCCTCCCCCCTCCCCCCTCACAGTCTCACACCCTCATTCTCACCACTACCACTATTCTCTCTCTCTCTCTCTCTCTCTCTCTCTCTCGTCTATATATTATTAAACACACACACACACACACACACACACACACACACACACACACACACACACACACACACACACACCACATTGTCACCACACATTAAATCACCACACTTTCTCATCACCACCCACTCTTTCACTCGTCATCACTCTTCATCACTACCAAATCACTGTCATCATCACTATCACCACGCTTTTCACTACCCTCTTTCACCACACTTAGTCCTTCCTCATCATACTCCTGTCCGTACTCCTTACCACACTCACCACATCATCATCACTACACACCCTCTCACTACTTCATCACCACACCCGTCATCACACTATTGCGCTCATATCCTCTCATCACACCCACCACATCTTTGCTTTCACCACACTCTTGTCTCAGCACTCCTCATCTCACCCTCACCATATCATCATCACACCATCCTTCACTATACATCCTCACCATATCATCACCACACCATTCCTTCATATTACATCTTCACCATATCATCATCACACCATTCCCTCACTACACACCCTCACCATATCATCACCACACCATTCCTTCACTGTTCATCCTCACCATATCATCACCACACCATCCTTCACTACACACCCTCACCACATCATCACCACACGCTCCCTGTCACCACAACACCGCGTTATGGTGAATCAGCAGGGTAGAACAGGCTTGTGATGACGAAGACAGTAGCAACAACTTGATGCCACACCCTCACCACACCCTTCCTCTCACCACACCCTGTCTTTGCACTCTCACCACATTCACCACTCTCCTCACCACACCATCACTACCTCTTCCCTCTCACCACCCTCTTCACCATACCCCCACCACATCCTTCCCTCTCACCACACCTTCCCTTGCAGCACCGCCTGTCTTTCCACATTCACCACACATCACCACTCTCACCACACATATAGACCCTTGTTAAATTGTGTACAGTGTTTGATACCAGCTGTCAATATTGGAGTCTTCCCCGTATAAACACAACACTTTGGAAACTCGACACATATGTTTGTAAGTCGACACTGCTAAAAGTCTGACCCTTTTACAAGCGCTAAGGTGGACGCAGCGAGGAAAGCAGTATGGCTCCAATTGGTTACTTATTCGGTGAGATCGCCAGGGGTCAAATACTGGGACGTTTCCCGGCTATTCCGCATGTCAGCTAATTTTCCATGAAGGGTTGAAGCCAGAGCCACCAAACTTCACCACACCATCACCACACCATTCCATATAGACTGTGATGATCAAAGGTGACATGCGCAAGAGCAGTGACCTTGACCACTAGGTTCCTTAATAGTTTGGCTTCTTGTAGGCAATGATTGTGGGAAGTTTATATCAAAGATGTTCTTGGATAATTTTACGGTGCTCTGGTTATTATTATTATTATTATTATTATTATTATTTTACTGCTACTACTGCTACTGCTGCTGCTGCCACTATTACTGCTACTACTATCACTGCTACTACTATCACTGCTACTACTACCACCACCACTGCCATTACTACTACTAATTACCAAGGGTCTTTCTTGAGTGGAATAGAATCCTGTCATCACCAAGAAAATAAACAAGAAAGGTGACATTCCCCAAAGAGGTTTAGTACCAACGTATGTATGTTTATAATTATGATGATGATGATGATGATGATGATGATGATGATGATGATGATTATTAGTTATTATTATTATTATTATCGATCATAGTAGGTTATGTACTTTTTTCATATTAGTTTTGGCGACTCAAAGACATAATGGACTCAGAATTTTTTCGTAATGGCATAGCAAGTGTGCGTTTGGTGTGTGGTGTGGTGGTGTGGTGGTGTGGCGGGCAAGAAATGATCGCAATAAACAAACAGGTCACTCCCTCTTACCTCCCCTCCCTCCCTCCCTCCCTCCCTCCCCCTCTCCCTGCCAGCCTCCCTTCGCGACACCCCTCCCCCCTTACCCCTCACCCCCCGTCGCCGCCGTCACACACACACACACACACACACACACACACACCAGCTTGCGTCCCCTTGATTTCTTACTCACGCACACTCCCTTTCGTACATAGCTACATACATACACACACACACACACACACACACACACACACACACACACACACACACACACACACACACACACACACACACACACACACGCATCCATGTGTACTTGCTCCCTCTCCACACACACATGTATAAACACATATACACATAGCCTAGCTTGCTGCTGCTCGATTTCTGACGCACACACACACACACACACACACACACACACACACACACACACACACACACACACACACACACACACACACACACACACATCGCCTAGCCTGCGCCCCTTGAAGTGCCAGACACCGCCAGACTCCCCAACTCCTCCCCTCTCTGGGTTTCGACCAAGTGTGTGTGTGTGTGTGTGTGTGTGTGTGTGTGTGTGTGTGTGTGTGTGTGTGAAGGGGAGAGTGTTTGTGTGCGTGTGTGGGAGTATGTGTATGTGTGCTCTCGTAGTGTGTGAAAGTTTATGTGCATGTCTGTTGGAGAGTTTGTGTGTGTGTGTGTGTGTGTGTGTGTGTGTGTGTGTTCCTATACTCCTCTCACTTTAACTTGGCCTAAATTATAAGACCGTAGCCTTAGTCACGAAGAAGTGCTAAGGAAGGGATGTAGAGCAGTAGGATATAATTTTGTGATGGAGGTGATGGAAGTAAGCTGCAAAAGGGCGAAGATACTTGACAATTAGAGGTGAACGAACTATAGGAGGAATGGAGATAGGTGAGGTGGGGTTGGATTGGAAATGTTGGTAGCTGGAATGTTGGTGGAAGGAATAGTGGTTGGTTAGGTTAGGTAGGGTTGGTATGGGTTGTGGAAAATGTTGGTAGTTGGAATGTTGGTAGTTAGAATGATGGATAAGATGTTGGTAGTTGTAATGTTGGTAGTAGGAATGTTGGTAGTTAGAATGTTGGTAGTTGGAATGTTGGTTGATTAGAGTTGGTTGGAGTGGTTGTTGGTTGGGTGATTGGCCTGGTCTTTGAGATATCCACCTCCCCTGTCCTCTCTCTCTCTCTCTCTCTCTCTCTCTTCCTCCTCCTCCTCCTCCTCCTCCTCCTCCTCCTCCTCCCTCTTCTTCTTCTTCTACTTCTTCTCCTCTTTGTCCCTTTCTCTCCCTCCTTTCCCTTTCCTTCTCTCCTCTCCTCCCTCCTCTCTTTTCCTTCCTTTCTCCTCCTCCTCCTCCTCCTCTTCATCCTTCTCTCATCCCTTGTTCGTTCAATACCTCTCTCTCCCTCTCTCTCTCTCTCTCTCTCTCTCTCTCTCTCTCTCTCTCTCTCTCTCTCTCCTTCCTTCCTTCCTTCTTGCCTTCCTTCCTTCCTCTCTTCCTCTCTATCCTCTTCCCTCCTTTCTCTTCTCCTCTCCTTTCCTATACTTTCTCTTCTCATCTCTTTCCTTTTCTCTCTCTCTCTCTCTCTCTCTCTCTCTCTCTCTCTCTCTCTCTCTCTTTCTCTCTCTCTCTCTCTCTCAATCTTGTCTCCTCCTCCTCTTCCTTTCTCCTTCTCCTCCTCATTCTCGTTCTTCTCCTCTCCCTCCTCCTCCTTTCCTTCCTTTCTCCTCTCCCCTCCTCCGCGCGCCTAAGATTGGGGGGGTCAGGGGGGGAGGGGGGGCGAAGGATCTTGCACGGAGGTCAGCTTTCCCCCTCCCCTCCCCCTCCCCCTCCACCCTCCACCCTCCCCCGCGCCGCCCCTCACGCCCGGCCATCTCCCCTCCCCCTCCCCCCCCGGCGACCACCAGCACAGCCCCCACTGTCGCCGTCGTCAACACCACTACCACCACCAACCACCACCACTACCACCATCGCTACCACCATCTTCTTCACTACTACCAACATTTTCCCTCCCGGTTTCCGAAAATACTGAAGAAATATTGAACTACCACCATCGTTCTTGGTGTTTAGACTACTACTACTACTACTACTACTACTACTACTACCACGATTACTACTGTCGCTACCACCACCTCTACACCATCCCCTACTGCCATGTTACTACTACTACTACCGTCACCACCACCACTACCACCATGCTACTACTACTATTACTACTACTACTACTACTACTACTACTATCACCATCATCACTGCTACCAACATTATTTCGACTTTCACCATCGCTACCCACACTACAACCATCACGGTCTTAACTACCACTACCACTATCATCACTACTACCACCATCCACTACCACCATCCTCTTCCGTGCTACCAATATTTTCAGTCCTTATCGTCTAATATTGACTACCACCATCGCTACCACCACCATCGTCACAGCTACCAACATTCTGGCCTTTGGTCCTCATCGGGAGCGTCGCCTCTACCACCATCGCTACCACCATTTCCTCTACCAACATTACCATCACTACCAACATTTTGAGTTATAATCACTGCCACCATCGCTACCACAACTACAACAATCCAAGACTACCACTGTATACATCGTGTGCCACAACTACCACCATCACCACTATTTATGGCCTTATCTACCACAACTACCACCATCGGACAACTACCACTATCAACTTTCACGGCCCTGTCTACCACAACTACCACCATCACCACTATTTATGGCCTTATCTACCACAACTACCACCATCGGACAACTACCACTATCAACTTTCATGGCCCTGTCTACCACAACTACCACCATCACCACTATTTATGGCCTTATCTACCACAACTACCACCATCGGACAACTACCACTATCACCACTACTCGTGACTTCACCTACCACAACTACCACCATCGGACAACTACCACTATCAACTTTCATGGCCCTGTCTACCACAACTACCACCATCGGGGAGCTACCACTACCACCACAATCTTATCCTCCAGCACTACCACCATCGCTGTTCTGACTGCACTACCACAATCACCAACATTATCACAGCCAACACCGTGACACAACCAAAATTCCTACCACAGCTACCAACTTTTTCCTACCAGCATTCCTACCACAATTTGAGACAACCAACATTCCTACCACAATACCTACTACTACCACCATCGCTATTACTTCCAGTTACCAACTACCAACATTCCTACCACAGTTTATTGCTACCACTACTCCGACTACCACCATCGCTACCACTATTTCAACTACCACCATCGCTACCACTATCTCGACTACCACCATCGCTACCACTGTTTTGACTACCACCATCGCTACCACTATTTCGACTACCACCATCGCTACCACTATTTCGACTACCACCATCGCTACCACTATTTCGACTACCACCATCGCTACCGTCAAACCCAGACTTCCCCAGAGAGAGAGAGAGGGAGAGAGAGAGAGGGAGAGAGAGAGAGAATCTTTTATCGATCTATTTAACCATATCTATCTGTGTGTTGATGGATTAAGACCGTCTTGAGGTGGATCAAACCGTCTTAAGATGGATCAAAGCGTCTTAAGGTGGATCAAACCGTCTTAAGATGGATCAGACCGTCTTAAGGTGGATCAAACCGTCTTAAGGTGGATCAAAGCGTCTTAAGATGGATCAAACCGTCTTAAGGTGGATCAAAGCATCTTAAGGTGGATCAAACCGTCTTAAGGTGGATCAAACCGTCTTAAGATGGATCAAACCGTCTTAAGGTGAATCAAACCGTCTTAAGGTGGATCAAAGCGTCTTAAGGTAGATCAAAGCGTCTTAAAGAGGATCAAACCGTCTTAAGGAGGATCTAAGCGTCTTGCAAGGGAGTTAATATTGTCTCAGGTGATACCATAAGGAAGCCTGACTCCTCGTGTCTTTTCTTGGTGACTTTTTCTTTCTCTGTCTATCTATTTCTGTCAATCTGTCTTTCTTCTTTCTTTCCTTCCTTCCTTCCTTCCTTTTCTTTCTTCCTTCCGTCCTTCCTTCGTTCCTTCGTTCCTTCCTTCCTCCCTTCCATTTCATTCTTTCTTCCATTTTTCCTTCCTTCCTTCCTTTCTTTTTAGGTAAGACGTGTTAACCTTCCCATTAACATCATCAATACCCTCACCTGTATTTTCGTCAGTTAAATAAGTTCCCTAACACCTTTTCCTAAGCGATTTAGTTTGCTTATTACACTTTACTCTCCAATTGTGTGTTATACAAATCCTTCAAACATTACGATATTCTGTATAAATGATGTGGCGACGGAATATTAACCAGTCATATCCAAAAATAAATCGCAAAGGAAGAGGTGCTAGGGAGTGTGTGTGTGTGTGTGTGTGTGTGTGTGTGTGTGTGTGTGTGTGTGTGTGTGTGTGTGTGTGTGTGTGTTTTATTGTGTATGTGTCCGTGTGGGTGTGTGTGGTTATATGTTTGTTATTGCTGTGCGTGTACGTGTCTGCTCTTCTTGTGTGTGTGTGTGTGTGTGTGTGTGTGTGTGTGTGTGTGTGTGTGTATCACTTTTATCCGTCTTGATATCATTCATCACCACAACTACCACCATCACCACTACCACAACTACCACTATCACCACAACTACCACTATCCCCACTACCACAACTGCCACTGTCCCCACTACCACAACTACCACTGTCCCCACTACCACAACTACCACCATCACCACTACCACAACTACCACCATTATCCCCACTACCACAACTACCATCATCCCTTGCCCGTCACACCCTAACCCTCTCACCCTTGCGTCATTCAAAGCATGCTGACTCACCCTACACACACACACACACACACACACACACACACACACACACACACACACACACACACACACACACTACCTTCATACTGCACTCACACTTAGCCCTGTCACCCTTACTCTATTTGCTCTCACCCTAGCAGCCACACCCTCCCCAACTCTCCTCACACTATCCTTCATCATCCTGACTCTCTCTCTCTCTCCCTCTCTTTCTGTTCTTCACCCTATTTTTCATCACCCTAATTGTCCGTCACCCTAGCTTTGACTCTCACCCTGTCCCTACCCACCTTACATCTATCCACCACTCACCCTACTCCGCTTCACCCTAATCCCCTCACCCTCATGCTACTCACCCTAATTCCGTCACCCTGCCTCCTGTCACCCTAGGACCTGGGGGTAATGGACTGCTCCCCCCACCCCTCGCCTCACCCTGATTGATGGCTCTATTCCCAGGTGCTGTGCTAGGGTGCCCTGGCTCACCCTTGGGCCTGGCAGGGTGGCAAGGGGGATGTATGGGCGGCTAGGGTGAGGTAGGGTGAAATAAGGGTGATAGATTCCTTGCTTTCCCTTGTGCCTCGTGTGTGTGTGTGTGTGTGTGTGTGTGTGTGTGTAGTAAGGGTGAGTAAGGTGACTAATATCCGTTCTATCTATATACTGTCGTTCTGAATATGGAAGGTAGGGTGGTGTAGGGTGAGGTAGGGTGGTGTAGGGTGACGGTAGGGTGAGGTAGGGTAGTGTAGGGTGACACTGACCGGTAGGTAGGCTGGAAAGGATTAGCTAGGGCGGTAGTGCTTTGATCACCCCACACCCTACACCCTCCCCTCCCCTCCCCTCCCCTCCCCTCCCCTCCCCTCCCCATTCTTTCCCCTACCTTACCCTTCCCTTTCCCCTTCCCCTTCCCCCCTCCCTTTCCCCTCTTACTACCTTCCCCTCTCCTCCCCTACCTTACCCCTTCTCTACCCTCCCCTCGTCTCATTTTACCCCTCCCCTTCCTTCTTCCCTCCCTCCCTCCCTCATCCTTTCCTTCACTTCCTTTCTCCTTCCAGTGTGCCTTCCCTCTTCTTTCCTTCATTTCTCTCTCTCTCTCTCTCTCTCTCTCTCTCTCACCATTTCTGTTTCCGTTTCTTCCCTCTCCTTCCTGCCTCATCCCCCCCCCTCCTTTCCTTCTCTCTCTCCATTTTCTCGCCTTTACCTCCATTTTCCTCCCTCCCCTCCCCCCTACCCCCTCCTCACCCCTCCATAGGGTGGGGGAGGGGGGGCGTGATGTCACCTTAGATTTTTCAGCATTTTAATTTAGGAACGCTGGTTGGGTTTAGACCGGGAGGAAGTGGGTGGTGCTGGGTGGCTCCCCCTCCCTGCCTCACCCTGCCTCTCTACCATCCTGTCACCCTCCCTCCCTTACCCTGCCTGTCTGCCTCATCCTGCCTTTACTGCCACCTTGCCAACCCTGCCTACCTCCCCCTGCCTTCCCTCCTTGCCTGTCACCCACCCTGCCTACTGTATCTACCACCCTCTCCTACCCTGCTGGTCACCTACCTAGCCTCCCTCCCCTGCCTGTCACCCACCTTGCCTACCTCTGCCTGTCACCCGTCCTGCCTACCCTGCCTGTAACAGTATCCTGCCTCCCTAGGTTTGGTACCTGAGCGTAACCTGACCCTCTCCCTCCCTCCCCCTCCTCCTTCTTGCCCCCCTCCCTCCCTCTCCTTCCTTCCCCCTCCCTTCCTCCCCTTTCCTTTCCTCTCCCTTCCTTCCTCCTTCCTCCTCCTTCCCCCTCTCTCCCTCCCCTTCGTCAATCCTTCCTCCTCCTTCTCTTCCCTTCTTCCATCCTTCCCCTCCCTCCCTCCCCTTCTTCCATCCTTTCCCCTCCGTCTCTCCACTTCCTTTCTTCCCCGCCTCCCTCCCCTTCTCCCATCCTCCCCCTCCCCTACCTCATCCCCCCTCCCGCTCTGCCCATCCTCCATCCTTCCTCCCTCCCCCTACTCCCTCTTCTTCCCTCTTGTATTTCCTTCCGTCTCTCTTATCCTCTCCTCTTCCTTTCTTACCTTTCCCTTCCCCTTCCTCTTTTCCTCCCCTCATCCTCCTTCCCTCCCCTCATCCTCCTTCCCTCCCCTCATCCTCCTTCCCTCCCCTCATCTTCCTTCCTTCTCCTCAACCTCCATCCCTCCCCCCTCCCCTCCTATCTCTTCCACACTCTCTTCTTTCCCTCCTCTTCTCTCTTTTATCCTCTCCTCTTCTCTCCTCAGCCTTCTCTTCTCCTCTTCCCTCCCTCCTTTCCTCCTCCTCCCTGACCTACCCCTCTCTGTCTTCTTTCCCTCCATCCGTCTTCCCTACTCTTCCTTTTTCTTCCTTCCCTCTTTCCCTCCCTCTCCTCCCTCCCTCCCTCTCTTTCTTTTCTCCTCTTCCTTCCCTCCCTTCCCTCTTCATTCTTCTTTTCGTCCTTTCCTTTCTCCCTTCTTCCTTCCTTCTTCCTTCCTTGTCTCCTCCCTCTCCCTCTTCTCCTCTCTGTCCTCATCTCTTCATGTCTCCCCTCTCTTCTTTCTCCTATTCTTCCCTCCCTCCTTTCTCTCTCCCCCTCCATTCCCTCCCTTGTTTTCCTCCTCTTCCCTACCCTCTTCCTTCTTTCCCTCTCTCCCTGCTTCTCTCCTCTTTCCCTCCTTCCTCCCCTCTTCTTCCTTCTCACTTAATATCCTTCCTCCTCCTCTTCCTCTTTACATTTTTCGTTCCCACATTCTTCCCTCCCCTCCTCTCTCTCTCTCTCTCTCTCTCTCTCTCTCTCTCTCTCTCCCTCCCTCCCTCTCTCTCCTTGCCCTTAAGCTTCCTTCTCTCCTTTCTCCCTTCCCTCTCTACTTCCTTCCCTTTTCACAGTAGGTAGGTAGGTAGGTAGGTAGGTAGGCAGGTAGGTGGGTAGGTAGGCAGGCAGGTAGGTAGGTAGGTAGGTAGGAAAGTAAGGTAAGGTACGGGGGATTTTAAGGTAGCAGAGTCATTGATTTTGTTGTCCCCTCTCAGCTTACCCTAATGTACACCCTGCCTCACCCTACCCTACACTGCCCTACCTTCTTCCCTACCCCCTATTTCTTACCTACCATACCCTACCTCACCCTACCCTACACTGCCCTAGCTTCTTCCCTACCCCCTATTTCTTACCTACGATACCCTACCTCAACCTCCCCTCCACTGCCCTACCTTCTTACCCTACACTGTCTCTTCTTCCCTACCCCCTGTTTCTTACCCTACCCTACCCCGCCTCACCCTACCCTACACTGCCTCAGCTTCATACCTCTTACCCTACACTGTCTCTGCTTCCCTACCTCCTATCTCTTACCCTACCCTACCCTTCCATACCATACCCTACCATACCATACCACAGAGAGAGAGAGAGAGAGAGAGAGAGAGAGAAAAAAAAAAGAATCCTAATGTAAACACTTATAAACCCCACCCAGTTGAAGCACCGTAACCCACTAGGCCACCAGGGGTCAGGTCAAATATACGCAGCTCCCAAACCTTCCATATCTTCCAAACCTGCCGTCCGTCCATCCAGGAGTGGCAAGGGCGGTGGAGGGACGAGTCGTTGAAATGGGGGTTGTGAAGGCGTAGAGTTTTTTTTTCCAGTATTACACCCCTGGGACTCAATGTTCTGTGCAGATCCCTAAATGAATAAACAGGGACGAGGGGAAATATTACGTCTAACAGTGACTAGTGTGTAAATCGATCTCGGGTTCTGCTAGTGCCGGTGTGGATGTGCTAACCACTGCACTAGCGGGTCCCCCTTGTGTTGTGGTGGGCGTGGCAGGTGTGACGGGAGGCGGGGAGGTGGAGGGGGTTGTGTCAGGCTTCACACACACACACACACACACACACACACACACACACACACACTACTACTACTACTACTACTACTGCTACTGTTATTATTATTATTATTATTATTATTATTATTATTATTATTATCATCAGTATTTTTTTTATTATTATTAGCATCTAAAATTATCGGCGATTATCGGGAGTTTGCATTCCATTCCGGGATTTAAGCGTACGGGCCTAATAATCGAATAAATCGCTATGTGGCAGGCGTTAGGGAGCAGAGACCACGGGAAGATGACCCCTTGTTTTGTAAATAGATAGTGTTATGTGTTAATGTGTTGTGTGGTATTTCCTGAATGAAGGGCAGGGGGAGGAGGGAGAGATGGAGGGAAAGGGGGAGGAGAGAGAGAGAGAGAGAGAGAGAGAGAGATGGGAAAAGTAGAGGTGAAGGATAGGATGGAAGGAGAAGAGGGAGAGACGAATGGGGGAGGCGGAGAGAGGGAATGGAAAGGAGAGGAGAGGGGGAGAGAAAGATGGGGAAAGAAGAGGGTAGAAGGAGAGAGGGAAGACCCTGAGAAGGAGGAGGAAGAGGAAAGATGGAGAGAAGAAAGAGGAAGTGATAAGAGGAAAAGGAAGACGATGATGTGAAAAGAGGAAAGAAGAGGGGACGGAGAGAGGAGAGAAGAGGAGGCAGGAGAGAAGGGATGGAAGAATGGGGCGGAGGAAGAGAAGAGGAGGAGCAAGGAAGAAAAGAAGGAAGAGGAGAAGGAAGGGTAGAAAATGGAGAGAGAACTGGAGGGGGGGGAAAAACTCTACGGAAATTTCCCTCGAAGTTTCACCTACTCAGCCTGGAGCCTTAGAAGGGAGTGTACTGTGGGTCTAGTTTTAATGTGGATTATTTTTGTGTAGTTATCCCTGGTGTATTTTCTTTATTTTTGTTTTTTTTTATTTGTGTATCGCGTTTTCTTTGTTTACTTGTGTTTTCTTCCCTTGTTTACTTCCGTTTGGTGTTTATCTCGTTTTCGTTTGCTTATTTTTCGTTTTCTGTCTTATTTGCTGTTTTTTTTTAAATTGTTTGTGTATTTTTGCTCTCTCTCTCTCTCTCTCTCTCTCTCTCTCTCTCTCTCTCTCGTCTTCCTCTTATTTGTCTTACTTCTCTTCTCTTCTTTTCCTCCTTCCTTCCTTCATCTTCCTTCTTTCCTCCCTCCCTTCCTCTTCTTTACCTCTTTTCCTTCCTCTTCCTCTTCCTTCTCTCCTCCCTTTTCTTCATCATGTCTATCTTCCTCTCCCATCTCTCTCGTCTCCTTCTCCTCTTCCTCCTCCTCCTCTTCCTCCTCCTCCTCCTCATCATCATCATCATCATCATCATCATCATCATCATTATCTGTCTTTCTCCCCTCCTTCTCTTCCTCTTTGTCTGTCTCTTCCTCCTCTTCCTTCCCTCCTTCTCTCCCTCCTCCCTCCTCCTCCTCCTCCTTACTCCTCCCGGTTCACTTCCGTCTGTCCTAAGTGCGTTGGTCCCTCAGGGCAGTTCCCCTCCCCTCCCCTCCCCTCCCCTCCCCTCCCCTCCCCTCCCCTCCCTTTTCCTCTCCTCACCCCTCCCCCTGCTTCCTCCCCCCCTCATTCCTCTATCCTTCTCTTTCCCTTCCTCCTTTTTCCTCTCCCCTCCCCTCCTCCCTTCTTGCTCCTCCCCTCCCTCCTCTGTCCTTTTCACTCCCTCTCCCGGTTCCTCCCCTCCCTCCCTCTCCCCTCTCTTCTCCCCTCTTTCCTCTTTAATTTCCTCCTCCCTTGTCTCCTCTCCCCTTCTTTCTTTCCTCCTTCCTTACCCCCTCTTCCCTCTTCCTCATCTTCCCTCTTTCATTTTCCTTCCCTTTTCCCCTCCCCTCTTCCGTTTCCCCTCCCCCTTTCCTCCTCTCACTCTTCCCTCTTCCCTTCCCCCTCCCCACTTACTTTCTCTCACCTCTCCTTCTTCCCTCTCCTCTTTCCTCCCTCCTCTTTTCCTTCTCTCCCTCTTCCTCTCTTCCCTTTTCTTTCTCCCTCCTTCCCCTCCCCTCTCCCTTCATTCTCCTTCCCTCTTCGTTCTCTCTCTCTCTCTCTCTCTCTCTCTCACAGCTCTGCCGTAGTCTGCCTCACTATAGCTAGCTCCTGCCTCACTCTCAGGCTCTCCTACCTAACCCTCAGTCCTGCCGTACCCTGCCTTACCATACCTCACCTTCGTCTACCTCCTGCCTCACCCCCCTTTCTGCCTAAGTTTCCCCCTGTCTCACCACCATTTTTCCCTTCCTTCTGCCTTCCCCTCCTTCCTCACACTCCTCCACCTGCCTCACACTACCTTACCTACGTTCTGCCTCACTCTACCTCACTTTCCACTGCCTAACTCTACCTCACTCATCCTCCTGGTTCACTCTGCCTCACTCTTCATATCCTGCTCACTCTGCCTCACTCTCTTCGTCCTGCCTCACTCAACCTCACTTTCCTCCGGCTGCCTCACTCTTCTCCTGCCCCACTCTACCTTACTTTCCCCTGCCTCCCCTTTCTTCTGCCTCACCACCTCCCTCTGCCTAACCCTCCTGCCTCAGTCCTTCCCGCTTCTTGCCTCCCCCCCCCCCCGCCCTGGTCCAGCGACGCTATTACGTCTCCCTTGCTACGCCCGCCGACCCTCGCTGCCTCACCCTGCCTCACCATCACCCTGCCTCACCATCACCCTGCCTTACCCTGCCTCACCATCACCCTGCCTCACCCTGCTCACCATCACCCTGCTGCACCCTGCCTCACCATCACCCTGCCTTACCGTCACCCTGCCTCATCATCACCCTGCCTCACCATCACCTTGCCTCACCATCACCCTGCCTCACCCTGCTCACTCTGACATCTGCCTCACTCTGCCGTCTGCCTCACTCTGCCTCACTCAAGCCCTGTCTCACCCTGCCTTACTTTACCAGTCTCCTCACCCTGCCTCACTGTCACGTTGCCTCCCCGGCTTTCGTGGTCTCCTGCCTCACTAACATGCCTCACCCTGCCTCACTAACCTGCCTCACCCTGCCTCACTAACCTGCCTCACCCTGCCTTACTGTTTTGTTTTGTTTTTTAGTTACCCTGTTACCTCTCCCTTCCTGTCCTCTTTATTTCTCTCTTTTCTCTCTCTCTCTCTCTCTCTCTCTCTCTCTCTCTCTCTCTCCACATCTTTTTCTGTTCTCTTGTTTCTCCAATTTTCTCTTCTCTTCCTTCCTTTCTTCTCTCTTCCTTCTCTTCCTCTCCTCTCCTCTTCTCTCTTCCTTCTTCTTCTCTTCTCTCTTCTCTCCCTTCCTCTCCTCTCCTCCCTTGTGTACCGACCTACGTCCAACCGTCCCCTCCCCTCCTTAACCTTTCCTGCCTCCCCCCTCCCCATCCCCTCCCCTCCCCTCCCCTCCCCTCCCCTCCCCTCCCCTCTCCATGTCCCTCCAGTCCCCTTTCCTCTTCTCCCCTCCCCTTTCCTCCTAAACATTTCCTGCCTCTCTCTCTCTCTCTCTCTCCCCTCTCCCCGACTCTCCCTCTTCCCCCTCCCCCTCTCCTTTCAATTTCCCTTTCCACTCCCCCTCCCCCCTCTCTCAGTCCTTCCTTGTTTTCCCTCCCCCCTCCCCTCCCCTCCCCTTCCCCTCCATGACTTTTACTTCCTTCATTCCCCTTCTTCCTCCTCCTTCCCCCCTCTCCCTCCTTTCCTTCCCCCCTCCCCCTTTCCTTCTTTCCTTCCTCTTCCCATCCTTCCTCTTTCTTCCTCCTTCCTTCCCCTCTTCTTCCCTTCATTTCTTTTCCTCCTCCCCCTTCCTTCTTCCCCTACCCTCCCTTCCCTGCCCTACTCCCTCTTTCCTTCCCTCCTCTTCATCCTTCCCTTCCCTTCATTTTCTCTCCCCTTCCCCCCTTCCCCCTCCCCCCCGCTGCGAGGGTCAGCATGGAAGGGTCTTAGCCAGCCCCCCCCCTCTCTCTCTCTCTCTGTCTCTCTTTGTCCTTCTTCCTTCACTCTTCCTTCCTTCTTTCCCTCCTTCCATCCTTCATTGCTTCCCTCCTTCTAGTATGTATCCTTTTTCCTTTGTTTCCTTCCTTCCTTCCTTTCTTCCCTCCTTCCTTCCTTCCCTCCTTCCTTCCTTCCTTCCTTCCCTCCTTCCCTCCTTCCTTCCTTCCCTCCTTCCTTCCTTCCTTCCTTCCTTCCCTCCTTCCTTCCTTCCCTCCTTCCTTCCTTCCCTCCTTCCTTCCCTCCTTCCTTCCTTCCTTCCTTCCTTCCTTCCCTCCTTCCTTCCTTCCTTCCTTCCCTCCTTCCCTCCTTCCCTCCTTCCTTCCTTCCCTCCTTCCTTCCTTCCTTCCCTCCTTCCTTCCTTCCTTCCTTCCTTCCCTCCTTCCTTCCTTCCTTCCTTCCTTCCCTCCTTCCCTCCTTCCCTCCTTCCTTCCTTCCTTCCCTCCTTCCTTCCTTCCTTCCTTCCTTCCTTCCCTCCTTCCTTCCTTCCTTCCTTCCTTCCTTCCTTCCTTCCTTCCTTCCTTCCTTCCTTCCTTCTAATATATATCCTTCCATCCTTGTTTCCTTCCCTTCTTCCTTCCGTCCATCCTTTCCTGTTTGATATTCTCTCTCTCTCTCTCTCTCTCTCTCTCTCTCTCTCTCTCTCTCTCTCTCTCTCTCTCTCTCTCTCTCTCTCCTTCCCTGGGTCGATAGTCACCTACCTTCACCATCACAAGGGAGAGGAAGGAGGGAGGGAGGGAGGGAGGGAAGGAAGGAGAGATGGAAGGAAGGAAGGAGGAAGATGAAGGAAGGAAGAAGTGAAAGTTGGAAGAGAAGGAAAGTATTAGGAGTACAAAGGAAAGAAGGAAGGATGGAAGGAAGGAAGGAAGGAAGGAAGAAGGATGGAAGTGAAGGAAGAATAGAAGGGAGAAAATAAGGAAGGAGGGAGAAAAATAAGAGAAGATGGAGAGAGAGAGAGAGAGAGAGAGAGAGAGAGAGGAAATAAATATCACAAAAGAAGAACAAAAATAAACAAATTCACTCTCCCTGCGTGTGTGTGTGTGTGTGTGTGTGTGTGTGTGTGTGTGTGTGTGTGTGAGTGTGTGTGTGTGTAAAAATAAGTTTGACAAAAGTTTATGAATGGGATGTGTGTGTGTGTGTGTGTGTGTGTGTGTGTGTGTGTGTGTGTGTGTGTGTGTGTGTGTGTGTTATTGTCTGTCTGAGTGTGTATGTGTGTTTATGGGGTATTGATGTATGTATGTATGTGTTGTGTCTGTGTGTATGTATGTGTTGTATGTGTATGTTTTCAGTATGTTTGTGTATGGCTGTGTGT
This sequence comes from Coenobita brevimanus, assembly GCF_032717465.1. Classification (NCBI taxonomy): domain Eukaryota; kingdom Metazoa; phylum Arthropoda; class Malacostraca; order Decapoda; family Coenobitidae; genus Coenobita; species Coenobita brevimanus. The sequence continues at coordinate 37,767,829 of NC_136974.1, forward strand.
GTACCATTATAGGCTGTGCGAGTGTGTGTATGTAGAGTAGCGTGTGTGTGTATGTATGTGGGCTTAGAGATGCGTGTGCGTGTGCGTATGTGCGTGTCGCCGTTACACAAGGGCAACCATACATGTGCTCCCGGAATGTCTTGCGATGGTGGTAGTTGTGGTAGTGGTGGTAGTTGTGGTAGTGCTGGTAGTTGTGATAGTGGTTGTAGTTGTGATGATTGTGGTAGTAGTGGTAGTTGTGGTAGTGGTGGTGGTAGTGGTGGTGGTGGTAGTTGTGATAGTGGTGATGGTGGTAGTTGTTGTTGTGGTGTTAAAGGTAGTTGGGGTGGTGGTGATGGTGGTAATTGTGGTAGTAGTGGTGGTGGTGGTAATTGTGGTAGTAGTGGTGATGGTGGTAATTGTGGTAGTAGTGGTGATGGTGGTAATTGTGGTTGTTGTCAGGTGACCATCTCCCCTCCCTCTTATCTTTAACTTCCCTCCCCCTCCATCTCTCTCTCTCTCTCTCTCTCTCTCTCTCTCTCTTTCCTCCCTTCCCTTGCCTCCCTTCGTACCTTCATATTTTCTTCTCATGTCTTCCCTCCTTCCTTCCATTATCTTTCTCCTCCCTATTTTACCTTCCCTTCTCTCCTCCCCTCCCTTCCCCCATCTCCTCCCATTCTCTCTCCCCCCTCTTTCTCTCCCTATTTCTCCCTCCCTCCCTCTTCTCTCCCATTCCTCCCTCCCTCCCTGCTCTCTCCACCTCGTTATCTCCTCTCTCTGATAGCTTATCTAGACTCCACCCTCACACCCCTCTTCCTCCCTCACCTGACCTCACCCACACCCACACCCACTTCCACAGTATACGGGTTATGGAATTACACCCACATACACCCATACCCACACTGTGCCTACACCCACACATGCACCCATACCTACACGCCCACTCACACCCATATCCCAACTCACCCAAACCCACACTCACATACACCCTCACCCAACCACATCCATACCCTCACCCAACCACATCAACTTCATCTCCTCACATACATCCACACCCATACTCACATCCGCATCCACAGTCGCCTAGCCACATCCACACCCTCTCCTCACGTACACCCACACCCACACCCACACTTACACCTACACCCACACTTACACCCACATCCACATCCACACTCACCCAGCCACAGCCACACCCTCTCCTCACGTACACTGACACCCACATCCACACCCTAACCCCATCTACTGTACACCTACTGGGGGTGAGGTGCTTCAGTGTCGCAGGACCTCAGGACAAAAACACCCCCTCAGAGGACGTCACTCTCTCTCATATATATATATATGTGTGTGTGTGTGTGCACACGCGCACCAACTCTACGCACCCAACTACCCACATTTCACCGACGAGGCCGTAGCAGGGGACATGATTAAAACAAGTCTAACCATTTATTCCCGCCAACGCCAAACAGTGAGTGCTGGCAGCCTGAGAGTGAGTGCTAGCAGCCTGAGAGTGAGTGCTGGCAGCGTGAGAGTGAGTGCTGGCAGCCTGAGAGTGAGTGCTAGCAGCCTGAGAGTGAGTGCTATAGCAGCGTGAGAGTGAGTGCTGGCAGCGTGAGAGTGAGTGCTATAGCAGCCTGAGAGTGAGTGCTATAGCAGCCTGAGAGTGAGTGCTATAGCAGCCTGAGAGTGAGTGCTGGCAGCCAGAGAGTGAGTGCTGGCAGCCTGAGAGTGAGTGCTATAGCAGCCTGAGAGTGAGTGCTGGCAGCCTGAGAGTGAGTGCTGGCAGCCTGAGAGTGAGTGCTGGCAGCCTGAGAGTGAGTGCTGGCAGCCTGAGAGTGAGTGGTATAGCAGCCTGAGAGTGAGTGCTAGCAGCCTGAGAGCGCTAAGAGTCCATTTAAATACGTCCTCTGTAATTTGCTAATGGTTGCCCGTTGATTGGTTGACGTGGGTGTGACGTAGGCGTGACGTCACAAAAACTTGGCTCGCCCGCTAGTTTGGGAGAAAAAGAAAGAAAAGAAGATTTATTGTCGTTTAAAAGGGATAATAGGATGCAGCGTGTGTGTGTGTGTGTGTGTGTGTGTGTGTGTGTGTGTGCGTGTGTGTGTGTGTGTGTGTGTGTGTGTGTGTGTGTGTGTGTGTGTGTGTGTGTGTGTGTGTGTGTGTGTGTGTGTGTGTGTGAAGGCAGTGATAAAAAATTGTTACATTATAAATTACTTAAAGATTAATGGAGGTGATGGTAGTGGTGGTAGGGATGGTTTTTGTGGTTGTGGTTGTGGTACTCGTCAGTGTGGTGGTAGTTGTGGTTGTGGTAGTGGTTGTTTAGCCTGTGTTAGTGCTGTTGCTTTACTTAGTGCCGTAGTGGTGATGATGGTAGGTGTGGTGGTGGCGATGTTGGTAGTTGTGGTAGTGGTGATGTTGGTAGTTGTGGTAGTGGTGATGTTGGTAGTTGTGATAGTGATGGTGGTAGTTATGGTAGTGATGTTGGTAGTTGTGGTAGTGGTGATGTTGGTAGTTGTGATAGTGGTGATGATGGTAGTTGTGGTAGTGGTGATGTTGGTGTTGTGGTAGTGATGCTGGCAGTTGTGGTAGTGGTGATGTTGGTGTTGTGGTAGTGATGCTGGTAGTTGTGGTAGTGGTGATGGTAGTAAATGTGATGATAGTAGTGGACATGGTTGCAGTAAGGATGGTGGTAGTGGTGATAGTCGTAGTGGAGATAGTTGTAATGGGGATAGCGGTAGTGTGATGGTGGTAGTTGTGGTAGTGGCGATGGTGGTAGTTGTGGTAGTGGTGGGGTGAACCCGGACGTGACAAGTCTTGGGCGGCTGGCTATCACCCCCCCCCCCGCCGTCTCTCTCTCTCTCTCTCTGTCTGTCTGTCTGTCTCTCTCTCTCTCTCTCTCTCTCTCTCTCTCTCTCTCTCTCTCTCTCGTCTGTAATCTGTGCTTTTTTAGTGTTGTGTATGAGAGAGATAGAGAGAGAGAGAGAGAGAGAGAGAGAGAGAGAGAGAGAGAGAGAGAGAGAGAGAGAGAGAGAGAGAGAGAGAGAGAGAGAGAGAGAGAGAGAGAGAGAATTATGTAAGTTACTGTTATGTACCGTATGTATGTATGTGTATGCGTGCGTGAAAGAGAGAAGATGGTGTGTGTGTGTGTGTGTGTGTGTGTGTGTGTGTGTGTGTGTGTTTGTGTGTGTGTGAGCGGGAGAGGTTGCGTGCGTGCGTGTGTGTGCGTAAGGTTGCGTGTGTGAGTGAAGAGCTGAGCCTAGACTTCCCCTCCCGCCTACCACAACTACCACCATCGCTACCACAACTACCACCATCGCTACCACAACTACCACCATCGCTACCGCAACTACCACCATCGCTACCACAACCACCACCATCACTACCACAACCACCACCATCACTACCACAACTACCACCATCACTATCACAACCACCACCATCACTACCACAACCACCACCATCACTACCACAACCACCACCATCACTACTTCAACTACCACAGCACCACCACCATCACTACCACAACCACTACCATCACTACTACAACTAGCATCATCGCTACCACAACTAGCACCATCACTACCACAACTACCACCATCACTACCACAATTACAACTATTCCAGTCGCCATTGTTATAGTTGAGGAAGGAAGGAAGGAAGGAAGGAGAGGATTGGAGGGAGGGAAGGT
>NC_136974.1:37776495-37781495 GCF_032717465.1 Coenobita brevimanus
GTGGAAATGAATAACTTTAAAGATACCGGTTTTTAACGGAAATAACGGACATTAACTACAATGTTTTTAAAAAGAAATAACGGTTTTAACGGAAATAACGGACTTCAGCGAGAGTAACGACTTTTAGCGAAAAAAAGAAAAGAAAAACGAACTGAGGCGGAAGCAGCTTTAAAATGACTGGTGTTATTCCGGGTTATATAATCCAGTTGTCTATTTGGAAGAGGATAAGAAGGGTTATTTTTGTTCCTCTCTCTCTCTCTCTCTCTCTCTCTCTCTCTCTCTCTCTCTCTCTGTATGTGTGTGTGTGTGTGTGTGTGTGTGTGTGTTTTGTGGTCGTGATATCTTCTTATCTTAAATGCTGGAGAGAGAGAGAGAGAGAGAGAGAGAGAGAGAGATGAAGAATGAGGCAGGAAGTGAAGTGAAAAGAATTGTATGAGAAAACCGACGGAGAGAGAGAGAGAGAGAGAGAGAGCAATATTATGTTCCTCCTCCTTCAGCAAGTAATAAAGCAAGGAAGTTTAGGGAGGAAGAATGAAGGAAAGGACTGACACCACAGGGAGGAAAGAAGGAAGAAGCACAGAAACGGAAGGAAGGAAAGACAGAGAAAGGAAAGCGTAAGAAATGAAAGTTGGCGGAAGGAGGGAAGGTAGGAAGGAAGGAAGGAAAGTAGGATGGAAGGAAGGAAGGAAGGTAGACGCAAACTTAGGCAGAAAGTAAGACATAAGGAAGAGGGAAAGAGGAAAGAAGGCGAGGCAGGAAGGAAGGTAGAGAGGCAAGGTTATTCAGGTAGGTAGGTAGGGGAGGGCTGAGGGTAGGGAGAGGCAAGGGGGTTGAGTCATGGTGTAGCCGGGAGTAACAATAAACGGTTCTCATCATAATAACGGACATACAACCGTTTTTACCGCCCTCTACACCACCTTGCCACATATCAAACCACCACAGCCTCAAACCTCCCTCTAGCCAGCCTCTACCACACGCACCACCACACTCACACACGCACGCAATCACGAGTATGGCTAAAAAAGGTGAGTGAGTGCGGAAAACAATGAAGATGAGGTGAAAACAGTGGGTGAAATAGGACGTTTGGCAACCCCGCACACGGCCTGGGGCAAGGTCGTTCGAGTCTGAGTAGAATTGTGTGATTTAAATTGATATCCGCTGACTACTTCCGCAAACTTTCTCTCTCCCTCTCTCTCTCTGTCTCGCTCACTCTCCCTTTCTTTGTCTTCCTCCTTCTCCCTTCACTTTCTTCCTGGGGCCGCGTTTCTTCATCCGTCTCTGCCGCGTTCATTTATTATTATTATTATTTTTTATTTGTGAAAGGATGGTGATTCTCTCTCTCTCTCTCTCTCTCTCTCTCTCTCTCTCTCTCTCTCAGTTTCCTTCTTTCTGTGTAGTTAACCGTTACTCCCAGCCCTTCATGTATGCAGCAGGTCAGCTCTGGAACTGTCTCCTTCTGTCTGTATTTCCCACTGCCTATGATCTCCAGTCTTTCAAACGCAGTGTGTCCAGGCGTCTCGAAAGGAACGTAGCTTGAATTTGGTTCTCTCTTGGAGGGAACAACCATGCCGGCTCCTGGCCTTTGGTTCCTTCTTCCTGGCTAAAAAAAAAAAAAATGGTTCACTGCCGTCTTCCTTAAATCTCTCTCTCTCTCTCTCTCTCTAGTTGCTTGTTTCTATAGATTTGCTTGTGATATTACGAGACTGGATCATCATTTGCTGCCACCTGCTTACCTTCACATCCTTGCTTTTTTACTTAGATTTTTGCTTTGATTTTTGCTTTGATTTTTTTTGCTTAGATTTTTTAAAGATTATTTTTTGCTTTGATTTTTTGCTTTGATTTTTTTGCTTAGATTTTTTTGCTTTGATTTTTTGCTTTGATTTTTTTGCTTAGATTTTTTTGCTTTGATTTTTTTGCTTTGATTTTTTTGCTTTGATTTTTTTGCTTTGATTTTTTTGCTTAGATTTTTTGGAGAGTCGGTTCATTTCTTTGACTGTTTCTTGCTTTTTCTTTATCCCTTCACTACGATGACCTCAGTTGTGTTTAGAATTCTCTCTCTCTCTCTCTCTCTCTCTCTCTCTCCATTTTTTGCTCCCGGGTGATTGAAATTTTTTGCCTTCTTCCCTACCTGCCTCATCTTCCCTCCCTCCCTCCTTCCCTCTCTCTCTCCCTCCCTCCCTCCCTCCTTCCCTCTCTCTCTCCCTCCCTCCCTCCCTCTTTCCCTCTCTCTCTCTCTCCCTCCCTCATTTCTTCTCTCTCCTTCTTTCCTTCTCTCCTTATTCTTCCTTTCGTCTTACCTTGTGTCTTCCCTTTCCTTCATATTTTGTTCTTTCATCAATTTTCCTTCTCATGCCTTTCCTCCTCCTCTTCCTCCTCCTCCTCTTCTTCCTCCTCCTCCTCCTCCTCCTCCTCCTCCTCCTTGCTTCCTCTTCCTCTTTTCTCTTTCCTTCTTCCTCCTCTCTTCTCCCTTCCTCCTCTCCTTCTTCCATTTCTTCCTCCATTTCTTTCCTCCTCCCTTCTTGTCTCTCCTTCCTCTCTTCCTCCTCTCACTTTCATCCGTTCCGTCATTGCCATTACGTTCTTCCCTACTCTTCTTTTCCCTTCCTTCTCTCTCTCTCTCTCTCTCTCTCTCTCTCTCTCTCTCTCTCTCTCTCCCCACCTTCCTCTCACCCTTTTCCCCTCCTCTAACTCCATTCCCTCCTCTCTCCCGTTTTCTTCTCCCTATTTTTACCTCCCCTCTCCCTCCCTCCCCAGCCGCGCCAAAAGGGAGGTAAAGGTCAAAGGGAGCGTTATTTTGGCGCCATTTTGAATTATGCAACTTTTGGCGCCTGTCTGTCACCCGCCACCGTGTTCCTTGCAAAAAGCGGACGCGAGTGTACGACGTGAAGCAGACGGAGTATCGTAAAATGGGTGTCGGAAAATGGGTATCGTAAAATAAGTATCGTAAAATGGGTATCGTAAAATGAGTATCGTAATATGAGTATCGTAAAATGGGTATCGTAAAATGGGTATCGTAAAATGAGTATCGTAAAATGGGTATCGTAAAATGGGTATCGTAAAATGAGTATCGTAAAATGGGTATCGTAAAATGGGTATCGTAAAATGGGTATCGTAAAATGGGTATCGTAAAATGAGTATCGTAAAATGAGTATCGTAAAATGGGTATCGTAAAATGGGTATCGTAAAATGGGTATCGTAAAATGGGTATCGTAAAATGAGTATCGTAAAATGGGTATCGTAAAATGAGTATCGTAAAATGGGTATCGTAAAATGAGCATATGGGTATCGTAAAATTATCGTAAAATGTGTCGTAAAATGGGTATCGTAAAATGGGTATCGTAAAATGAGTATCGTAAAATGGGTATCGTTAAATGGGTATCGTAAAATGAGTATCGTTAAGTGGGTATCGTTAAATGGGTATCGTAAAATGAGTATCGTTAAGTGGGTATCGTAAAATGAGTATCGTTAAATGAGTATCGTTAACCTCTTTGCGCCCCGTGTCCTCAATGTGGGACGGAACTGGGCATTTTCAAGATTTAATACAGAAGGGAACCCCCGTGTAGGGACCTATGAGCTTCGCGACTATGAGACTACAGGCGGAGGGCGGTTCGTCTAGCACCCTTCCAGCAAAAACCCTCCACAGCAACCCTGGGAACTAAGGGGTTAAAATGAGTGTCGTTTAATAAGCATCTCTGAAATTCGTAGTTCATGGCGGTCCCAAGATGATGATGATGATGATGATAATGATGATGTGATAATTATGATGAAAATAATGATGATGATGATGATGGTGGTGATGATGATAACGATGATGATGATAATAATAATGATGATGATGGTGGTGATAATGATGATGGTGATGATAATAATAATAATAATAATAATAATGATGGTAATAATAACAATGATGATGATGGTGATGATGATGTGTGGTGCGTAGGTGGACTGCGGGCATCAGGGAAAGGGTTGGTGAAGCCTATGCCCTTGGCCGGACACGTAAAAATATAAGAAAATAAAGAAAAAGAAAGAAAGAGAAGAAGAAGAAAGGAAAAGAGAGAGAGAGAGAAGAAGAAAAAGAAAGGAAGAGAGAAAATGAAAGAGAGAAGAAAGAGAGAGACAAGAAAGAGAGAGAAAGACAAGACTGAAAAAGAAGGAACATCTTGTAAGTGTCTAAGGTCTCTCTCTCTCTCTCTCTCTCTCTCTCTCTCTCTCTCTCTCTCTCTCTCTCCATCCATCCCTTCCTTCATTTTCCCTTTTCCTGCAATATTTCAACTTGTCCTCTTGCATCCTCTTCCCGTTTCCTTCCTTCCTCTTTCCCTGTCTTCCTGTTTTGCTCTTTTCTTCCTTAATATGTTGTCTTCCTGTCTTTGTTTTGATTGGTTTTCCCTTCCTTCATGACCGTTCTTCCTTCCTTCCTTCCTTTCTTACCTTCCTCTTTCCTTCTACTTATTTCCTTCCTTCATACCTGCATTCATTTTCCCTTTGTCTTTGTTTCCTTCCTTCCTTCTGCCTTTCCTTCCTGCCTTCCGTCTTTCCTCTCTCTCTCTCTCTCTCTCTCTCTCTCTCTCTCTCTCTCTCTCTCTTTCTCTCTATGTCCATGTCTTCCTGTTTTATTCATTGCTTCCTCTTTTTATTCCATTTGTATTTCCTCCAGTTCCATACCTTCCTTTCTTTCTTTCATTCTTTCTTTTTCTTTCTTCCTTCCTGCCTACCTTCCTTCCTTCCTTCTGTCCTTCCTTCCTTGCTTGCTTCTCACCCCCATTTACTCCAACCATTTTGCCCTCCAGTTACCTTCCTTCCTTCCTTCTTTTCTTCCGTTCTTCCTTCCTTCCATTCTTCCTTCCTATCTACCTTCCTTTCTTGCTTCCTTCCTACCTTCCTTCCTTCCTTCCATCATTCTCTCCAGTTACCATCCTTCCCATCCTGAAGCAGTCTTTCTTCAAAATAAACAATGCCGCAGCCTCCACCCACACCCACCCTCTCTCACTCCACCCAAAATA
>NC_136974.1:37786495-37793995 GCF_032717465.1 Coenobita brevimanus
GATGAGGCAGGGAGGGGTGAGTCAGGAGGGGATAGGCACGGAAGGGTGAGGCAGGAGAGGTTAGGCAGGGAGAAGTGAGGCAGGAGGGGTTAGGCAGCGTCTCATAATGCACCAACACGGCACCTCCCCAGGCAGAGGATCATAGTGCCACCTCTGCCTCACTCTGCCTCACCCTGCTTAATTCTGCCTCACCCTTTTTCACTCTGCCTCGCTCTACCTCACCCTGCCTCACTCTGCCTCACCCTATTTAACTCTACCTCACCCTGCCTCACTCTGCCTCGCTTTGCCTCACCCTGCCTCATTTTACCTCACCCTGCCTCATTTTACCTCACCCTGCCTCATTCTACCTCACTCTTCCTCGCTCTACCTCACCCTGCCTCACTCCCTCACTCTGCCTTACCCTGCCCGCTCTTCCGCCTGCCTGCTTACCACTCCACTGAGCACTGCCTCCCCTTTGCCTCTCTCTGCCTCACCTTCCATCGCGGCTGCCTCACGTACTGCCTCTCCTCTACCTCTCCTCATACCTGCCTCACCCCACTCTGCGTCACTCTTCTTCATCCTGCCTCACTCTTCCTCACCCTGCTACCACTCTCTCTCTCTCTTTCGGTAGGTTTGGTTGTGTGTTATTGTAGGTAAATATTTTAAAGAGAGAGAGAGAGAGAGAGAGAGAGAGAGAGAGAGAGAGAGAGAGAGAGAGAGAAGCATTAGGAAAGGGAAGGAGATATTTGGGAGGGAAGGAAAGAAGGAAAGGGAGAGAGGAATATTGGAAAGAAAGGGAGGGAGGGAAAATAGAGAAGGAAGATGGAGGAATAAGGAGGAGAGAGAGAGAGAGAGAGAGAGAGAGAGAGAGAGAGAGAGAGAGAGAGAGAGAGAGAGAGAGAGAGAGATGGAAGGGGAGGAAAAATAATGAGGAGGATGGAGGGATTGAGGGAGGGAGTGAAAAGAGAAGGGAGGAGAAAGGAGGTAGGTAGATAAAAATGGAATAAGGAGAGAGAGAGAGAGAGAGAGAGAGAGAGAGAGAGAGGGGGGGGAGTATTTCTGAGGTGAGCCCCTGAGGAGGTGATTGTTGTGGGCTGGCCAGACCTCTTATTAAGGGGGGGAGGGGAGGGGAGGGGAGGGGAGGGGGGAGAGAAAGAGAGTGGAAGGGAGAGGAAATGAGAGTGGGAGAGAGAGTGAAAGACTGAGAGAGAGAGAGAGAGAGAGAGAGAGAGAGAGAGAGAGAGAGAGAGAGAGAGGATCTGAGAAAGAGTGTGTGCAAGAACAGAAGCAGGGAAGAGTGAGAGAGATAGAGAGAGAGAGAGGGAGGAAGGGAGGCAAGTAATTTAGGAGAGAGGGAGAGAGAGAAAGGGAGAGGAAGGGAGAATATGAAAGCGAGAGAAAGCGTAGAGGGAGAGAGAAAATGGAAGAATGGAGAGAGAGAGAGAGAGAGAGAGAGAGAGAGAGAGAGAGAGAGAGAGAATCAAAATCCCTCTGCTTGTAATACTAATTTTAAATGATGAAAATTGTGGTAATTGTGGTGGTTTTTGTGGTGAATTGTGGTAGTTGTGGTAATGTTGATGATGGTAGTGGTACTGGTGGTGGTTGTGGTAGTTGTGGTTAGGATAAGTTTGGTATTGGTGGTTGTTGTGGTTGCGATGGTTGTAGTGGTTGTGATTGTGGTAGTTGTGATGGTGGTGATATAGTGGTAGTTGTGGTTGCTTGTGGTGGTGGTAGCTGTGATGGTAGTAGTAGTGGTGATTGTGATGGTAGTGTTGTGGTGGTTGTAGTAGTTGTGGTGGTTGTGGTACTTGTGGTGGTTGTGGTAGCTGTGGTGATAATAGCTGTAATGGTGGTAGTAGTGGTGGTTAAGGTGATAATGTAGTGGTGGTTGTAGTAGTTGTGGTAGATGTGGTGATAGTGTAGTGGTGATTGTAGTGGTTGTGGTGATAGTGGTTGTGGTAGTAGTGGTGATTGTGGTGATAGTGTTGTGGTAGCTGTGGTTGTGGCTCCTTGAGATTCTTTCCTTGACCCTCAGTGAAGGATTCTGAGGCAAGGATCTTCGTGTCAGGCGAGGCGATTCCAAACAACAACAACAACAACAACAACAAGAGAAGCAGTAGTAGTAGTAGTAGTAGTAGTAGTAGTAATAGTAGTAATAATAATAATAATAATAATAATAATAATAATAATGATGATGATGATGATGATGATGATGATAATAATAATTATAAAAATGAATGAATGATGATGATGATAATAATAATAATAATAGTAATGATAATAATAATAATAATAATAATGATGATAATAATAATAAAGATGAATGAATGATGATGATGATAATAATAATAATAGTAATAATAATAATAATAATAATAATAATAGAAATGAATGAATGATGATGATGATGATAATAATAATAATAGTAATAATAATAATAATAATAATAATAATAATAATAATGATAATAATAATAATAATAATAATAATAGCAGCAGCAGCAGCAACAGTAGTAGTAGTAGTAATAATAATAATAATAATAATAATAATAATAATAATAATGTTTAATAGCGATGTTGGTAGTTGTGGTGGTGGTGGTAGTGATGGTGGTGGTAGTGGTATTGCTAGTACTAATATTGGTAGCAGTGGTAGTGATGGAGAGTGAGAGACTGACGAGGAGAGTGAGAGTGAGGTGGAGCGGGGATGAGGGAGGGGGAGGGGGAGGCCAAGGATGAGATGGAGAGATGGAGTGGAAAGGTACATAAGAGAGGGGGATGTGAGCTGGGAGCAGGGCAGTGATATGGCGGGGAACAGGGCGACATGGAGGCGATTTGTTTGTGGTCACCCCTTAAGGGATTAGGGCGTCTGGCGATATATAGATAGATAGTGTTAATGTTAGAAGGATGCTGGTGACGGTAGTGATGTTGGTAGGAATTTTGGTAGCGATAGTGGTAGTAGTGGTGTAAGGGGCAGTAGTGGTAGTAGGTGGGGCGTATTGGTAGCAGTGGTAGTAGTGATGATGTTAATAGTGTTGATATTGGTAGGAATTTTGGTAGCGATAGTGGTAGTAGTGGTGTAAGGGGCGGTAGTGATGGTAGTGGTGGTAGGTGGTTCAAATTGGTAGTTATGGTAGTAGTGATGATGTTAATGGTGTAGATATTGGTATTGGTAGTGATATTGGTAGCGATAGTGGTAGTAGTGGTAGTGGTGGTAGGGACCGACAACTACGCATCACAACCCTACCCCCGACACAACCAACTCTAGTCCTCCTCCTCCTCCTCCTCCTCTTCTTCCTCCTCCTCCTCCTCCTCCTCCTCCTCCTCTTCCTCCTTCTCCTCTTCTTCTTCTTCTTCTTCTTCTTCTAGGGGACACTTTTTCCTCATTATTATTATTATTATTATTATTATTATTATTATTATTATTATTGTTATTATTATTATTATTTAGCTCGCTGTTTAATGTTGTTGATTTTAACGCTACACTGTTGTTCTTATAACGGGACGCTCATGTGTGTGTGTGTGTGTGTGTGTGTGTGTGTGTGTGTTAGGGTGGTAGGATTGTGTGTGTGTGTGTGTGTGTGTGTGTGTGTGTGTGTGTGTTAGGGTGGTAGGATTGTGTGTGTGTGTGTGTGTGTGTGTGTGTGTGTGTGTGTGTGTGTGTGTGTGTGTGTTAGGGTGGTAGGATTGTGTGTGTGTGTGTGTGTGTGTGTGTGTGTGTGTGTGTTAGGGTGGTAGGATTGTGTGTGTGTGTGTGTGTGTGTGTGTGTTTGAGTGTGTGTTAGGGTGGTAGGATTGTGTGTTTGTGTGTGTGTGTGTGTGTGTGTGTGTGTGTGTGTGTGTGTGATACTGTGTGGTGGTGGTGGGGTGGTAGGGGGGAGGGGGAGTGACTGTCAGGATAAAGAGGGGGAGGTAAGCAGGCAGAGGGGAGGGGAGGGGAGGAGAGGGGAGGGGAGGGGAGGGGTGGGGAGGGGAGGGGTGGGGAGGGGAAGGGGAGATGGACAGGAGGAAGAACCAGGAAGAAAAAGGGGAGGGGAGAGGGGAGATAAGGGGTAGGGAGGGGAGGGGAGGATGAGGCAGGTTTGGCGGGGGAGGGGAGGGGAGGGGAAAGGAGGGGAGGGGAGGGGAGGAGATCTGCTTGCCGATGAGTCTTCCCCCTCCCCCTCCCTCCCTCCCCCTCCCTTCCCCTCCCTTCCCCTCCAAACACAGGAAGTGAAGGCCACAGGAGCCATGCTGTGAGGGGAGGGAGGGGAGGGGGAGGGGGAGGGAGGGAGAGGAAGGGAAAAAAAGGGAGGGAGGGGAATGAAGAAGGAGCGAGGGAGGGAGAAACGAAGGAGGGAGAAGATGGAGAGAATTTACGGAGTGATGGAGAGAAGGAGAGGGAAGAGAGGGAGGGAAAGGGGGGAGGGAAGAAAGGAATGGAGGGGAGGGGGAGAGGAGGAAAGCATGCAAAGGAAGGGAGGGGAGGAGGAGAGAGGGAGGGGGGGAGGGAGGGATGACATGCTCAAGGGAGGCAGGGAGGGAGTGGGGAGGGGAGGGGTGAGGCAAGGAGGGGAGGGGTGAGGCAGGGAGGGGATGAGGCAGTCTGGTTTAGGAGAGTGAGGCAGACAGGACCCCCTCGTGAGGCAGGGGATAGGCAGGTCAAGGCAGGGGGCCAGGGTTAGGCAGGGGGAGGTAGAGCAAGGCAGGGTGAGACAGGGAGATATTGGATTAGGCAGGGTGAGGCAGGGAGAAATGAGATCAGGCAGGGTGAGGCAGGGAGATGTGGGATTAGGCAGGGTGAGACAGGGAGACATGAGATTTGGCAGGGTGAGGAAGGGAGATGTAGTGTGGAATAGGGTGAAAAATAAGTGAGGGTGATATAATGTAGAGTGAGTTAGGGGAAGCAGGGTGATTCCGAGTGAGGCAGGGAGACGTGGAGTGAGGCAGAAGAAGATTAGGATGAGGCAGGGTAAGGTAGAGGGAGGAAGGGTGAAGTAAAGTGAGGTGGGCTGAGGAAGGGTGATTTAGAAAGAAGGAGAGTGTAGGCAGGAGGGTGGGAGACAGGGAGAAGATGGCAGGGTGAGGATGGCAGGGTGAAGATGGCAGAGTGAGAGACAGGGTGAGGCAGGGTGAAGATGGCAGGATGAGGCAAGGTGAAGATGGCAGGGTGAGAGACAGGGTGAAGAAGGCAGGGTGAAAGACAGGGTGAGAGGCAGGATGAAAGGTAGGGTGAAGAAGGGAAGGTGAGAGGCAGGATGAAGAAGGGAAGGTGAGAGGCAGGATGAAGATGCCAGGGTGAAAGACAGGGTAAGAGGCAGGGTGAGAGGCAGGGTGAGGCAGGGTGAGGCAGGGTGTGGTGTGAGGGATCTGAGGTTGGTGGCCTAGGCTAACAGCTGGGCATAGTGGAGGCCTTCCCACACTACCACACTTCACCACCACACTACCTCATTACCACACCACACTGCCAATATACCACCACACCACTACACCACACCACTACACCACACTACCACACCACACCACCACATCACTACGCCACACCACAATACTACCACACCACACCACACTACCACACCACTACGCCACACCACCACACTACCACACCACTACACCACACTGCCAGTATACCACCGCCACACTACCACACCACTACACCACTCTACCCCACCACCACACTACCACACCACTACACCACTCTACCCCACCACCACACTACCACACCACTACACCACTCTACCCCACCACCACACTACCACACCGCCACATTGTCAGTGTACTACCACCACACTACCACATTTGTGACTTCTACCACACTAACTGTATACCACCGTCACACAACCACACTGCACCATCACACCTACCACACTACCAGTAAACCATACCAGTCCACCACCAGTACCACACCAACACAACACCGCCGCACTTACCACACCCCCAGTACCACACCTGTCACACTACCACACCTTTCATTCGCACGCACGCACCAGAAATACCACCACAATCACCACCACCACCACCACCACCACCACAACTACCACCCTCACTACCACAGCTACCACTCCCATTACCACAACTACCACCACCACTACCACAGCTACTACCACAATTACCACAACTACCACCACCCAATCACGGCTCCAGCTCATCTCAGAATAATTCCTTACTAATCTTCCTTCCTTCCCTTCCTTCCTTCCTTCCTTCAGCTTTCCTTCCTTCTTTTCCTTTTCTCTTTTCCTTCATCTGTCTTTGCATTCTTCTTTCTGTCACTGTCCTCCTTCCTTCCTACCTTTCTTCCTTCCTTCCTTCCTTTCTTCCCTCCTTCCTTCCTTCCTTCCCCTTCTTTCCTTCGATCCATCAGTCTATTTTTTCCCTTCTCTTATTATTCTCATACATCCGCATTCCGCACTCCATCCCTCCCTCCTTCCTTCAGCCTTTCTTTCTTTCCTTCTTCCTTCCTTCTTCCCTCCCTCTCTTCCTCCGTCCCTCCTTCCCTCCATCCATCCATCCATCCATCCATCCATCCATCCATCCATCCATCTGTCCATTCATTCATCCATCCGTCCATCCATTCATCCATCTATCTGTCTATTCATTAATTCATCCATCCATCCATCCATTCCTCTGTCCTTCCTTCCCCCTCCTTTCCTTCCTTCCTGTCTTCCGCCCATTCCTTCCTTCCTTCCTTCACTCTTCCCATGCTTTCTCACTCATCATAAATAATTGCTCTCTTTCCCTCCTTCCTTCCTTCACTCTTCCCATGCTCTCTCACTCATCATAAATAATTGCTCTCCTTTCCTTGTACTTCCTCTCTTCCTTCCTTCCTTTGTTCCCTCCTCCTTCCTTCCTTTGTTCCCTCCTCCTTCCTTCCTTTGTTCCCTCCTCCTTCCTTCCTTTGTTCCCTCCTCCTTCCTTCCTTCCTTCCTTCCTCCCTCCTTCCTTCCCCTGTCCATCAATCCGTTCTGTTCCTCTCTCTCCCTTCCTTCCTTCCTTCCTTCTTTCCTTCCTTCCTTCCATCTTACCTACTTTCCTTCCCTCCTTCAGTCTCCCTTCATTCTTTCTCCTTTAATCGTTCTTATTCTTCCTCCTCTCCTTCCTTCCTTCCTTCCTTCCTTCCTCCTTCCTTCTTTCCCTCCTTCCTTCCTTCCTTCCTTCCCTCCCTCCCTCCCTCCCTCCCTCCCTCCCTCCCTCCCTACTTCTCCGTCTTGCTTCCCTCCACCCTCATAAATCCACTGAGGCTCTCCTTCACCCCCTCCCTCCCCCCACCCACCCCCACCCATATCCCCAGGCGGTCTGTTGGGGGTGGGGTGGATGTGGGTGGAGGGGTGTGGGTGTGGGTGTAGGTGGAGTAAGATAAAAATTATCATCATCATCATCATCATCATCACCATCATCATCATCATCATCATTATTATTATTATTATTATTATTATTATTATTATTATTATTATTATTATTATCATCATCATCATCATCATCATCATCATCATCATCATCATCATCATCATTATTATTATTACAGATAATGCAAAATTGGGTCATAATC
>NC_136974.1:37798995-37826495 GCF_032717465.1 Coenobita brevimanus
CTTCCTCCTCCTCGTCCTCCACCTCTTCTTCTTCTTCTTCTTCTTCTCCTCCTCCTCCTCCTCCTCCTCCTCCTCCTCCTCCTCCTCCTCCTCCTTCTCCTCCTCCTCCTTATCATCATCATCATCATCTCTTTTCCCAGCAAAAGATTGGGTGGTTAGCGTCCAGGAAAGAAGAAAAAAAAATGATAGAGTGAGAAGTAAACAAATGGGCCACACACTCATCCACTCACAATTTAAGCCTCAGGAATCCTACACATCAGAGAGAGAGAGAGAGAGAGAGAGAGAGAGAGATGATGGTGTTTGTGAGGTGAAGGCAGGATTCCGAATGCTTGATTGATGTGTGGATGAGTGTGTGGCCCGTGCCTTTGGATATGGTTAGTTTTGTTTCTCTCTCTCTCTCTCTCTCTCTCTCTCTCTCTCTCACACACACACACACACACACACACACACACACACACACACACACACGTTTAGGCAATGTAACTGTTCTTTCGATGCTTTTATTTTCGTTCACTAAAGAAGGAGAGTCAAAATCTTTCGTCTGTTATCTCACTGCTGTTCGTATACTCGTGGAGAGGGTGGAAAATGAGAGACTGACTAGGAGAGTGTGTGTGTGTGTGAGGTGGAGGGGTGGGGAGGGGTAGACCGAGGATGAGATGGTATGGGGTGGAGAGATATGAGGCAGAGGGGGAGGGGGGGGTTGGAGATGGGATAGCCTGCTGGATAAGGACAGGGTGGCAAGGAGGCGATTTGTGTGTGGCTGTAGATAGATAAATAACTAGATAGATAGGTAGATAGATAGATAATTAGATGGATAGATAGGTAGGCTGATAAAGAGATTGATAGATGAATGGATGGATGGGTAAAGAAATAGATAGATAGATAGATGGATGGATAGGTAGATAAAACAGATAGATAGATAGATAGATAGATAGACAGGGGGGACAGACAGACAGACAATAAAAACAGCAATAAAAAGCCAATGGTTGAAGTATTAGCCACATATGCAAGAAACAGGTTTTGTGTATGCAGGAGACAGTCTTGCATAAATAGCTAAGGAATGGGAAATACGACAGGACGGCACCCCAGACGTCGACAGGTGTAGTTACGTGCAGTGGGGGATGCCGTAACCCCGTCTCTCTTGCGATTTATTCTGCATATGACACCTTTTCCTCCTCCTCTTCGTTTTTTTTTTTAATATCATTCCAGTATGGAGATAATTTTGGTGTATTAAATTTCGAAGGGGTGTTGAGGCGTGATGTGAAAAATAAATCGCTTGTGAAGAGGTGTTAGGGAATCTTTCAAAGTGAGTTTCCTTCTTTTTCTTTTTCTTTTTTGTTAACGTGGGATTTTTCGTTTCGGCTTTCCCTTAGTGGTTTATTTTTTCTGATATTATTATTCCCGTGTGTGTGTGTGTGTGTGTGTGTGTGTGTGTGTGTGTGTGTGTGTGTGTGTGTGTGTGTGTGTGTGTGTGTATTCAAGATGGAGAGGTGACATCTCTAGGCCAAGTTAGAGTGAAAAGAATATAGTCACGAAGAAGTGCTACATAGATCCTTAGACTACAAGAAGAATTCCGTGAGTGGTGTTCTCTGGGAAGGAGTAATAAGCACAATAAATCGCTTAGGAAGAGGTGTTAGGGAGCTTCCATAACTGACGAAGCCTGGGAATCAAGTCGACGCTCTGTGATGCTCGTTTTTGGCGGGAAAGTTTGGGCGGGAAAAAAAATCGCGGAAGTCGTCAAACGTAAACAAAAGAACAGCCGCCAAAACTCGCCCGCTGCTGGTGTGCCCACGCCTTAAGGATGCGGGATATTGGAGTGGAATTTCGCTGTTATTATTATTATTTATTTATTTACCGATTATCTGATTTATTTTATATTTACTCTATTAAAAAAAGGAATATAAAAGCGCTGGCCAGCATTTGAAAGTTGCTGTGCTAATTCCTGCCTTATCTATGGGAGTAATAGAGTGGGATTTCGTTATCATCATCCCCCATCTTTAGCAAGGCGAGGCGATATAGTTTTTGTCGGCGTATGTCCGTGTGTTTATGTATCTGTTGCCAAAATATCTCGAAAAGTTGTGGACGAATTTTCACCAACTCTTCAGGAAAGGGCAACTATGTGGATGTGCAGAAATCTATTACTTTTGGTGAGGATTGGATCAAAGGCGACCGAATGACAGTCGCAATTTATTATTTAATATGGAATGACTTTTTGTGAAACATGGTGACTGAATTCCGTAGAATTTTGCGAATTGTCTCCATATTCGGTTTGTAGGGAGCTTGTACCTTAGCCAACAACATATTTTAGCGGGCGATTAGCACTCGACCCCCGAATGTTTTTGTTTTATTATAAGTGTATTTTCCTAATGTATTAAATGTGCCTGGTGATACTGTATGTAATGTATCTAATGTAACTACTGTATGAAATGTATGTAGTAAATCTCATGTATTTCTCTTTTACAGGTAAGTGTGTTGAAGGCGAGACAAAAGCTAATGACGCAGCAGTCCGTGAGTAGGTTAGTGTGTGTGTGTGTGTGTGTGTGTGTGTGTGTGTGTGTGAGCAGTCCGTGAGTAGTCTATTGTTTTTTTTTTTTCTGCACTTAATCATATTTCGAAAAATTTAATTAACAGGTAAGAAAAATTTGATCAGGTAATACACACACACATATATATTATTTATTTATTTTATTTTATTAATTTTTTGCTTATTGTCTCTTTTTTTGGGATTTTTTTCGTTATAAATATACTCCTTTAATATAATTTTGCGTATTCTTTCGTTGATGGCCAAGTGTAGTCAGATTGGAGGTGGATTTTCACTAGTAACCAAGGAGACTCATGCCTACATTGTAACTCAGGCTTATGGAATTTGAGTTTTTGGAGTGGTTCGGTTCCGTTAGATGAAAACAAGATAAGATTGGAGGGTATATTTTAACTAGTAACCAAGGAGACTCATTCCTGACCCATAGCTAAAGCTACACACACACACACACACACACACACACACACACACGGTAATACAATAAATGATAATGTGTCGATTTGTCTATCTATCTATCTGTCTCTTTATATCTATCAGTCTATCCGTCCACCTGTCTATTTTTATCTGTCT
Source organism: Coenobita brevimanus (assembly GCF_032717465.1). Lineage (NCBI taxonomy): Eukaryota > Metazoa > Arthropoda > Malacostraca > Decapoda > Coenobitidae > Coenobita > Coenobita brevimanus. Next base: position 37,802,105 of record NC_136974.1, read on the forward strand.
ATTTCTGTCTATCTATCTGTCTATCTATCTGTCTATCTATCTATCTTTCCTCCTTCCATCAGTCTATCCTTTCTTTTGTCCTTCCGTTTTTCTGTCTGTTATTCATTCTTCCTGAGAGAGAGAGAGAGAGAGAGAGAGAGAGAGAGGAGAAAGGGAGGGAGAGAGGGGAACTGTGTGTGTGTGTGTGTGTGTGTGTGTGTGTGTGTGTGTGTGTGTCTGTGAGAGAGAGAGAGAGAGAGAGAGAGAGAGAGAGAGAGAGAGAGGAGGGGGGGGATTTTTCTCTTGGCTTAGCGAGGGGAGAAGGGTAGGTAATTGAGCAGGGAGAGGGAGCCTGCCTCGAGGTACAGCACGGTACACACACACACACACACACACACACACACACACACACACACACACACACACACACACACACACACAAGGTACGGTACACATAGACACAAACACACGGTACGGTACACATAGACACACACGGCACGGCACACACAGATACACACGGTACACATACGGACACATAGACATACATATAGACACGTACACATGATACGGTACATATAGTCACATACATATTGGGTACACATACACACACACGCTTCGGTACATACATAGATGGTTCGGTACACACACACACACACACACACACACACACACACACACACACACACACACACACACACACACACATATATATATATATATATATATATATATATATACACACACACACACACATACACAATACGGTGCACATAGATACACACAAACATTTACGATATATACACACGACCATGGTACACACAGACATCTACATACAAGTCTACGGTACACACAGACGCACATAAACACCCTCATGGTACACAGACGCTCTCTCGGTACACATAAACACCCGCACACGTTTACGGTACATACATGTCCGCAGTACACACACACACACACACACACACACACACACACACACACACACACACACACACACACACACACACACACACACACGGTACACACAGTCACCCACTTTCACACCCACGCTCCCTCTCCCCTCCCCCCTCCTCCCTCACCCCTTTCCTTCCCTCCCCTCCCTTCCTCTCCCTTCCTCTCGTCTCATCTCTTCCCCTCGCGTCCCCTTCCATCCGTCTCATTCTTCCTTCTCTTCCCCTCTCCTCCCCTCCTCTCCCCTCCTCTCTTCTCGTCTGTCCCTTCGCTTTAACTTCTCTCGCCTCCCCTCCCCTCCCCTCCCCTCCCCTCCCTGCGCTATATTTCCATCCCCTCACACCATCTTCTCTCCCCTCTCCCTTCCCTTCGCCTCTCCTCATACCATTTTTCTTTCTCTCATCCCTTCCCCCTCCTTTCCCCTCCCCCGTTCCCTCCCCTCCCCTCCCCTCGTTTCACAATTTTTCTCTTCTTCCCCTCGCTGTTCCCCTTCCCTCCCCTCCCTTCCCTTCTTCATTTTTCTCCTCCCCTCCCTCCCCCCTTTCCTTCCCCTCCCCTCCCTCCCCCTTTTTTCCTTCCCCTCCCCTCCCCTCCCTCTCTCCCCCGTCCTGTCTCCCCTCGTCTCTCCCCTCTCCCACAATTTGTCTCTTCCCCTGCCCCTCTTCTCCCCCTCCCCTCCCCCTCCCCTCCACACCCCTCAGTTTTCATCTTCTCCCCTCTCGTCCCCTCGCTGCTTCCTTCACATTTTTTCTCTCCCCTCCCGCTCCCCCTGCCCCATCTCCCTCCCCCTCCCCCTCTCCCCCTCCCCCTCCCACTTTCTCTCCCCCTCCCCTTCTTTCCCTTGTCCAAGCGATATCTCCCCCCCCCTCTTCCCCTTCCTTTCCTTTGATTATTTTTCTTTTCTCCCTCCCCTCCCCTCCCCTCCCCTCCCTTTTCCTTCTCTTCCTTTCCCTTCCCGTTCCCCTCTCCTCTCCTCCCCCCTCCCTTCCCCTAATCTCCCTTCCCTCCTCTCCCCTCCGCGCTGCTGCTTTGTTTGTCCTTCCTCCCCTCTCCCCTCACCTTATCTCCCCTCTCCTCTCCTCATTTCCTCTCTTCTCCCCAACTCTTTACTCTCCTCTTCATCTCCTCTCACTTGCCTTCTCTCTCTCTCTCTCTTCTCTCTCTCTTTAATTCTTCTCTTCCTCTTCCTTTCATCTTCTTCTTCTTCTTCACACCTTCCTTCTCATCCTTCCCCTCCCCTTCCCTCCTCTCCCCTCCCCTCCCCTTCTCTCTCCCCTCTGCCCATCAATTTCCCTTCTCTCTCTCTCCCCTTTCTATTTCCTATACTTCCTTTCCATTCACTTCACTTCTCCCTGTCTCCCTTCCTTCCTTCTTTCCTTCCTTCCTTCCTTCCTTCCTCCCTTCCTTCCTCTCCCTTCACCACACTTCCCTCCCTCCTCCATCTCTCCTTACCTCCCTCCTCCATTTTCCTTCCTCCTCCTCCCCTCTCCCTCCTTCCTCCCGTGGGTGGTCACTCCTAGGAAACAACTAACTCCCCAGCGATACCTCCCTCCCCTCTCCTCTCCTCTCCCTCCCCTCCCTCCTCCTCCCTCCCCTCTTCTCCCACTCTCATCCTCTCATCCTTCTTCCTTCCCCTCCAACCCCCCTCTTCCCTCCTCTCCCCTCCCCTTCCATACCTCCCTCATATCGCTTCTTCCCTCCCCCTCCCCCCTTTCTCCTCCTACCTCCTCTATTCCTCCTCCTCTTCAGTTCCAGGTTCCTCCTTCACTTCCTTCTGTCTTCTCCTCCCTCTCGCTCTCTTCCCCAACCTCTCTTCTTCCTCCTTTTCTCTTCCTGTTTCTCCCCTCCCCCTCCCCCCCACTCTACTCCATCCTTCCTCACTTCCTGCCTTTTCCTCCATCCTTCTCTTCCTTCTTCCTTCCTTTCTTTCCTTTTTCCTTCTTTACTTCGTTTTTCCTCCTCTTCTCTCCCCACATCTTCCTCCTTGCCTCTCCTCCTTCCTCCTCCTCCTCCTCGTCTTTTTTCTTCCTTTCCTCTCCCTCTCCATTGCTTTCTCTCCTTCCATCTTTCCTCTACATTTCCTCCTTCCCCTCACCCTCACCCTCTCTCTCTCCCCCTCATCCTCACCCTCTCCCTCACCCTCACCTTCACCCTCACCCTCTCCCTCACCCTCACCCTCACCCTCTCTTGTCCTCGCCTTCCCTTCTCTTTCATCTTCTCCCCTCGCTCTCTCTCACTCTCGCCGGCGCTGGCTCTACACTGTCCTCACTCTCACTCTCTCACACTCAAGCTCTCTCTCTCTCTCTCTCTCTCACTCACTTTCTCTTTCTGTCTATCTGTCTGCCTGTCTGTCTGTCTATAAATCTATCTTTATGTATCAATCTCACTTTCTCCTAACCCAACCCAACCCAACGTAACCCAGCCTAACCTAACCCAACCCAACCTAATCCTAACCCAGCCCAACCCAACCCAACCCAACCCAACCCAACCTAATCCTAACCCAGCCTAGCCTAACCCAACCCAACCCAATCCAACCCAACCCAACCCAATCCAACCCAACCTAACCCAGCCCAACCCAACCCAACCTAATCCTAACCCAGCCTAGCCTAACCCAACCCAACCCAACCCAACCTAACCCAGCCTAGCCTAAACCAACCCAACCCAACCCAACCCAACCCAACCCAACCCAACCCATCCCAGCCTAACCTAACCTGACCTAGCTAGCCTAACCCAACCCAACCCAACCCAACCTAACCCAACCCAACCCAACCCAACCCAACCTAACCCAACCCAACCCAACCCAACCTAACCCAACCCAACCCAACCTAACCCAACCCAACCCAACCCAACCCAACCCAACCCAACCCAACCCAACCCAATTCAACCCAACCCAACCCAACCTAACCCAACCCAACCCAACCCAATCCAACCCAACCCAACCCAACCCAATCCAACCCAACCCAACCCAACCCAATTCAACCCAACCCAACCCAACCTAACCCAACCCAACCCAACCCAATTCTAATTCGTCCCTTCTAGGTTGAATTAAGTTGTGATATTGAAGGGGTGGACACGTGTATGCATAGTGGCTTTGTTTTTCTTGTTTTTCTTGTTGTTTTTCTTTGTTTGTTTTGTTTTTGTCGGGCGGGATGGATTGATGGAAGCATTGTGTGGTTTGTGTGTTGGGTCTGTCTGTCTGTCTGTCTCTCTGTCTGTCTGTCTCTGTCTGTAAGTGTCTGTTAATCTATTTGTCTTTCTCTCTTATTTATCTATCTGTCAGTCAATCTGTCTATCTGTTTATCTATCAGTCGGTCAGTCAGTTTTTATATCTGCTGTACCTACCAACCAGCCTTCCTACTTACCTACCTACCTGCCTACCTACTTACCTACCTCTCTACCCACCTGCCTACCTACCTGTCCATCCACCTATCAATTTATTAACCAATCTGTCTGTCTGTCTGTCTATCTATCAATCAGTCTATCAATCTGTCCATCTGTCTGTCTGTTTGTCTATCTATCAATCGGTCTATCTATCTGTCTATCTGTCTATCTATCTATCCCCCCCTGCAGCCCCCTCACAAGTCCGCCATGTTTTCTCTGAGACGGGGGGAAGGAGAGGGGAGGGGAGGGGAGAGGGAAGAAGAGGAGGGGAGAGGGGGAGAAGGGAAAGGGAAGGGAGAGATGGACGCAAAGGAGGGGAGAGGAGGGGTGAGGGGAGGGGAGAGGAGGGGAGGGGAGGGGAGGGAAGGGAAGGGAGAGATGGAGGCATGGGAGGGAAGGGGAGGGGAGGGGAGGGGTGGGGAGGGGAGGGGGGGGAGGGGAGGGGTGAGGGGAGGGGAAGCGCATTTTTACACCCTTCCTTTGCACCAATTTCGGGAAGCACCTTTGTCCTTGCTAGGGTGAGGACGGCTAGGGTGATGACAGCTTAGGGTGGCTTGGAGACAGGGTGACAGGGTGAGGAAGGGTGTAGGGTGAGGCTAGAGTAAGCAAGGGTGGGGAAGGGTGTAGGGTGAGGCTAGAGTAAGCAAGGGTGGGGAAGGGTGTAGGGTGAGGCTAGAGTAAGCAAGGGTGAGGAAGGGTGTAGGGTAAGGCTAGAGTGAGCAAGGATGAGGCAGGGTGTGGGTAGGCTGAGTTATCGTGTAGGGTGAGAGGGACATTAGAGACAAGGTGATTGAATGGCAGGGTGAGGGGAGATACAGGGTGAGGCAAAATGATTAGGGTGAGGGCATGGTAAGGTCGGGAGGGTGAAGCCTAGGGTGAGGGCAGGGTTATGCTAGTATGTATGGTAAGGTGTAGGTTAGGGTGAGAGAGAGAGAGAGAGAGAGAGAATTATAGGTCATACCCATACTTTCTCACTCATAATTCTCTCTCTCTCTCTCTCTCTCTCTCTCTCATCCCCACCTTCACCCCTCACCCTCACCCTTACCCTCACCCCCACCCTCACTCTCACCTCACCCTTACCCTCACCCTCACCCTCACCCCCACCCTTACCCTCACCCCCACCCTTACCCTCACCCTCACCCTCACCCCCACCCTTACCCTCACCCTCACCCTCACCCTTACCCTCACTCCCACCTCACCCTCACCCTCACCCTCACCCTCACCCTTACCCTCACCCCCACCCTCACTCCCACCTCACCCTCACCCTCACCCTCACCCTTACCCCCACGCTCACTCCCACCTCACCCTCACCCTCACCCTTACCCTCACCCCACCCTCACTCCCACCTCACCCTCACCCTGTTCCTCACCCTCACCTCACCCTCACCCTCACCCTCACTTTACCCTCACCCTCACCCTGTTCCTCACCCTCACCTCACCCTCACCCTCACCCTCACCTCACCCTCACCTCACCTTCACCCTCACCCTGACCCCCACCCTCACCCTCACCCTCACCCTTACCCTCACCCTCACCCTCACCCTCACCCTCACCCTCACCCTCACCCTCCGCCTCTCAGGTTTTTCTCAGTCTACCATTGACCCAAGGGGACGCAGCTGATGGTGGTAGTTGTGGTAGATTGTGGTAGTTGTGGTAGGTAATGGTAGTTGTGGTAGATTGTGGTAGTTGTGGTAGGTAATGGTAATTGTGGTAGGTAATGGTAGTTGTGGTAGGTAATGGTAGTTGTGGTAGATTATGGTAGTTGTGGTAGATTATGGTAGTTGTGGTAGGTAATGGTAGTTGTGGTAGATTGTGGTAGTTGTGGTAGGTAATGGTAATTGTGGTAGGTAATGGTAGTTGTGGTAGATTGTGGTAGGTAATGGTAGTTGTGGTAGATTGTGGTAGTTGTGGTAGGTAATGGTAATTGTGGTAGGTAATGGTAGTTGTGGTAGATTGTGGTAGGTAATGGTAGTTGTGGTAGGTAATGGTAGTTGTGGTAGATTGTGGTAGTTGTGGTAGATTATGGTAGTTGTGGCTGTGGTAGGTGTGGATGTGGTGGTATTTGTTGTGGTTGTGTTAGCGATGAACGTATTACTGGTTATAGTGGTAATTGTTGTGGTAGCAGTTGTGGTAGTAGTATCAGTAGTACTGGCGGTCGTTGTGGTACTTGGGTGGTTGTGTGTGGTAGTAGTGATGGTAGATATGGTTGTATTTGTGGTAGTGGTAGTGGTAGGTGAGATACCGTCGGCATAACCATTACTGAAACTACTACTACTACTACTACTACTACTACCACCACCACCACCACCACCACCACAACCACCACAACTACCACCACTACCACAACTACCACCACTGTCACAACTACCACAGCTTCCACCACTACCACAACTACCACCACTGCCACAACCACCACCACAACTACCACAACCACCACAACTACCACAACTACCACCATCCCTCTCATCTCTCTCGTCTCCCCTCCTCTTCCTCTCCTTCCATTACTTTTTATCACAGTATCGCCTACTCCCTCTCTTTCTATCTATCCGCCCTTATCTATCGCTGTCTATCTATCGGACGCGTGTGTTTTATGTATAAGCGTGTGTGTGTGTGTGTGTGTGTGTGTGTGTGTGTGTGTGTGTGTGTGTGTGTTTCTATTGTGTATCAATCTGTCTATCTATCTGTCTATCTATCTATCTGTCTATTTATATCATTTTTTCAGTTTATCTATCAGTCTCACTTCGAATGTCCTAATTTATCTATCCATACAATCCTCACTATGACTATCTGTTTGTCCAGCTGTCTATCTATCTATCTATCTGTCCAGCTGTCTATCTATCTATCTATCTGTCAGTTTTATCTATCAACAAAACCCTTATATCTATCACCTGCCTGTCTCTCCAGTTTTCTTCCTGTCTATTTCCTATCTGTATATCTATCTGTCTGTCTGTCTGTCTATCTGTCTATCTATCTATCTGTCTATCTATCTATCCTCTTTCTGTATTTTCCTCTCTTCGCTTTTTCATTTCCCTCCTTTTCTCTCTCTCCCTTCCCCTTCCCTCCTCCCCTCTCCCCTTCCTTCTCTTCCCCTCTCTCTCTCTCTCCTTTTTCTCCCCTCTCCTCCTCCCCTCCCCCTCTCCCCTCACTTTTACCTCTGTCTCGCACAAATCCTCTAGCCCTTCTCTTTTTCCCCTCTCTCTCCCCTCCTCTCTCTCTCTCTCTCTCTCTCTCTCTCTCTCTCTCTCTCTCTCTCTCTCTCTCTCTCTCTCTCCTTATTTTCTTACCTTTTCATTTTATAATACACGTATCACACACACACACACACACACACACACACACACACACACACACACACACACACACACACACACACACACACACACACACACACACATTCTCTCTCTCTCTCTCTCTCTCTCCTGGCCGAGTCTTCCCCTGCACTTCATTTCGCCTCCCCTCGCCCTCTCCCCTCTCGCCGGCGTCCACTCTCGTCTCCTTTGTTCGCTACCTGCAACCCTCGCTCTCTCTCTCTCTCTCTCTCTCTCTCTCTCTCTCTCTCTCTCTCTCTCTCTCTCTCTCTCTCTCTCTCCTTGTGCAATACCTTCGTCGCTGCCACTGAGAAAATCACAAAAGTCTACGGTGCCAGCTTGCCATGTTTCCCTTCCCTGAATATCCCATTATTTTAGCAGTTTTATCACTGGTCGATTTTTTTTCATGTCGAGAGGAACTTATGATGGTAGTAATAGTAGTAGTAGTAGTAGTAGTAGTAGTAGTGGTAGTAGTAGTAATAGTTGTTGTCCAAGTTCATGTGGTACGTAGGCCGGAGCTACCCTTTTCCTGCAGTCCACCATCCACCTTTCGGGGGATAGGGAGGGAGCTGAGGGACCTTTGTACAACCAGGCAGATGACCCTCCCAGCTACACCAGTGCCACCACGTGAAGGCCTTCCTCTGCCTCCCATGGTGAAAGAGATTAATGTCTTGTGTGTGTGTGTGTGTGTGTGTATCTGACCCCCTTACTTCGAGGGTGGTCGCCTTCGCGTGGTGGCACTGATATAACTGGCCGGGTCGTCTGCCTGGTGATAGGGGCTGTGTTCGGTTTTCAGGATTGTTCATTTTGTTCAGGATATCACGTTTGTTCTGCCTCTACAACGATCCCTCAACCCCTCTCAGCACAGGTGATGGCCAGGTGTACTCAGCATTGGAAGCTTGATTTGACTAGTAACCAAGGAGACTCATTCCTACCTCAACCCCTTTCATCTCAGGTGCCAGGTGTACTCAACATAGGAAGTTTGATTTGACCAGTAACCAAGGAGACTCATTCCTACCTCAGCCCCTTTCAGCTCAGGTGCCAGGTGTACTCAACATAGGAAGTTTGATTTGACTAGTAACCAAGGAGACTCATTCCTACCTCAACTCCTTTCATCTCAGGTGCCAGGTGTACTGAACATAGGAAGCTTGATTTGACTAGTAACCAAGGAGACTCATTCCTACCTCAACCCCTTTCATCTCAGGTGCCAGGTGTACTGAACATAGGAAGCTTGATTTGACTAGTAACCAAGGAGACTCATTCCTACCTCGTAACTAGTATTTTGGTTCCGTCATACTAACATAAACCGATAGATTGGAAGCTAAATTTTGACTAGTAACCAAGGAGACTCATCCCCGTCTCATTGACTTTCACGGCAGTATGACCTAGCATCCACATTGCTATATTTACCCAGTCCCGTCACATGAAGACAGATTTACCCGGTCTTAGTGTGAAGAGTGGTTACGCTGGAGGGCCTGGTGGTGGTGGGCAGTGGGGTGATGATGATGATGATGGTGGTGATGATGGTGGTGGTGGTGGTGGTGGTGTTGGATGAGAATGATGGTGGTGGTGGTTGGGGAAAGTTGATGATGATGATGATGATATTGGTTGGGTAATAATGATGATGATGATTATGATGGTGATGATGATGTTGGAAAGTTGGATAAGAATGATGATTGTGATGATGAAGAAGGGAAATAGGGAGATGATGATGATGATGATGATAGTGGTTGGATGATAATGATGATGATGATGATAGTGGTTGGATGTTAATGATGATGATGATGATGATGATAGTGGTTGGATGTTAATGATGATGATGATGATGATGATAGTGGTTGGATGTTAATGATGATGATGATGATGATGATAGTGGTTGGATGTTAATGATGATGATGATGATGATAGTGGTTGGATGTTAATGATGATGATGATGATGGGAAATGCGGTTCGAGGAATGACGATGCTGACAGGGATACCACCAACCACCTTGTTATTGTTTAGGTGAGCCAATCAATCAATCAAGCAATCAATCAATCAATGTCAATCAGTTATTTTCACCCACACACCTGCCGTAACTACCGTGAGACAGGTGTGTGTGTGTGTGTGTGTGTGTGTGTGTGTGAGAGAGAGAGAGAGAGAAAGAGAGAGAGAAAGACAGGTGTTTGTGTGTGTGTGTGTGTGAGAGAGAGAGAGAGAGACCTTCAGACCGATGACTTACTTGTCCATTCCTTCCCTATGTCAAGAAATTGCCATACCTCGTCCCGTCTCTCCATCTCTTTTCGGGGGATAGGGAGGGGGAGGGTTTGAGGGATGTGCCAGGCCGCCCCAGTGCCGTATCAGTGCCACCGCGTGAAGGCTGCCCTCTCCCCGGTCGCAGGGAGCCTTCTAAGACCACGAGGCTACGGGTCTTTGTTTTCCAGTAGGTGACTGCATTCCTTACCCCCCACCCCCCCACCTCTCTCTCTCTCTCTCTCTCTCTAAATGTCTGTCTGTCCACCTGTTTACTTACCAGCCTACCTACCTACTTATCTCTCTATCTACCTACCGACCTACCTACCTTCCTACCTACCTACCGACTTACCTACCTACCTACTTATCTACCTACCTACCTACCTACCTGCAGGCGTGTCGTCGTGGGCCTAGGAGTCTTCTTGGTACCCCTTCCCTCACCTTTCCGGAAATTCGCAGGTGTAATTAATGAGAATTGCTATACGGAAAACACCTGTGCCGGATGGGGTGGTGGTAGTTGTGGTAGATTGTGGTAGTTGTGGTAGTTGTGTGGTAGTTGTGTGGTAGGTGTGTGGTGGATGTGTGGTAGGTGTGTGGTAGGTGTTAGTTGTGTGGTAGGTGTGTGGTAGTTGTGGTGGATGTGGTGGTAGTGGTGGTGGTGGTGGGAGGGGGGAAAATGGTGGTAGTTGTGGTACATGTTTGGTAGTGAGGTTGTGGTGATGGTGGTAGTTATGGTCATGATGGTAGATATGGTGGTGATAGTGGTGGTGGGAAAATAGTGGTAGGCGGGTGGTAGTTGTGGTGATAATGGTAGTTGTGGTGGTAGTGGTGGGAAAGTAGTAGTAGTGTTTGATACTGGTAGTTGTGGTAGGTGTAATAATAGTGGTAGGTGGGTGAGTGGTAGTTCTGGTGATTGGCGTGATAGTGGTAGTTGTGGTAATGGTGGTAATAGTGCTCGTTGATAGTGGTAGTTGTGATGATAGAGGTGGTGGTAGTTAATAAAAGTGGTAGTAATGATGGTGGTAAAGGTGATAATTGTGGTAGTTGTGGTGATGGTGGTAGTTGTGGTGATGGTGGTAGTTGAGGTGATGGTGGTAGTTGAGGTGATAATTGTGGTAGTTGTGGTGATGGTGGTAGTTGAGGTGATAATTGTGGTAGTTGAGGTGATGGTGGTAGTTGTGGTGATGGTGGTAGTTGAGGTGATGGTGGTACTCGTGGTGATGGTGGTAGTTGAGGTGATAATTGTGGTAGTTGTGGTGATGGTGGTAGTTGTGGTGGTGGAGTGGGTGTGATGATGTTGTAGTGATGGTCTGTAATCACCACATTAGAGAGGGGGAGGTAGCTGTGTTTGTTTGTTTGTTTGTTTGTTTGTTATTGTTGTTGCAGGTCCTCTCTCTCTCTCTCTCTCTCTCTCTCTTTCTCTTTCTCCTTTCACCCTTCTCTTCACCTCTACTCACCCTGTTCACCCTTTCTCACCTCACTCACCCCCCTGAACACTCACCCTTCATACTAATCTTCTCCTCTTCACTCTTCTTCACTCTGTCTCGCTCTTCTTCACTCTTCTTCACTCTCTTCTTCACTCTTCTTCACTCTCTTCTTCACTCTCTTCTTCACTCTTCTTCACTCTTCTTCACTCTTCTTCACTCTCTTCTTCACTCTTCTTCACTCTTTCACTCTTCTTCACTCTTCTTCACTCTCTTCTTCACTTTCTTCTTCACTCTTCTTCACTCTTTCACTCTTCTTCACTCTTCTTCACTCTTTCACTCTTCTTCACTCTTTCACTCTTCTTCACTCTTTCACTCTTCTTCACTCTTTCACTCTTCTTCACTCTTTCACTCTTCTTCACTCTTTCACTCTTCTTCACTCTTTCACTCTTCTTCACTCTTTCACTCTTCTTCACTCTTTCACTCTTTCACTCTTTCACTCTTCTTCACTCTTTCACTCTTCTTCACTCTTCTTCACTCTGCCTCACTCTTCTTCACTCTTTCACTCTTCTTCACTCTCTTCTTCACTCTTCTTCTGTTTCACTCTGCTCTGTGTCACTCTTCTTCACTCTCGTCTTCACTTTTTCTTCGTGTCTAACTCACCTCACTCACTTCACCTTCACCTCTCTCATTCTTCACCCTCATCTCTCTCTCTCTCTCTCTCTCTCTCTCTCTCTCTCTCTCTCTCTCTCCTTCACCATACCCTCCTTGCGTTCCTTCCTATCTTCCTTCAATCACCCTAACCCTCACCCTCTCCCTCACCCTCACCCTCACCATCACCCTCACCCTCACTCTCTCCCTCACCCTCACCCTCACCCTCACCCTCTCCCTCACCCTCTCCCTCACCCTCACCCTCACCCTCATCCTCTCCCTTACCCTCACCCCCACTCTCACCCTCACCCTCTCCCTGACCCTCACCCTCACCCTCACCCTCACCCTCACCCTCTCCCTCACCCCCACCCTCACCCTCACCCTCACCCTCACCCTCACCCTCACCCTCACCCTCACCCTCACCCTCACCCTCATCCTCACCCTCACCCTCACCCTCACCCTCTCTTCTCTCCCTTTCATGGTCCTCGCCCTCTCCCTGTCCCTCACCCTTCACCCTAAAGGAGAGAGAGCGAAAATGGAAGGAAGGGTGGTGAAAGGAGGGAAGGAGAGGCAGGAAGGAGGGGAGGCCGAGAGAGAGAGAGAGAGAGAGAGAGAGAGAGAGAGAGAGAGAGAGAGAGAGAGAGAAACTGTAGGAGATAAAAAAGGAAGAGTGATAGACAGGAATGGATAGATAGATAGGTAGGAAGATTAGATAGATAGGTAAATTAGACAGACAGACAGATAGATAGATAGATAGATAGATAGAAGAGAGAGAGAGAGAGAGAGAGAGAGAGAGAGAGAGAGAGAGGTAGGTAGGAGGAAGTGTGTGAGGCAGGAGCTGCACGGAGCACACACACACTTACGGTCTTTGTGAGGCAGGGCTGAGGCAGGCTGGCAGGCAGGGTATGCAAGAGTGAGGCAGAGTAGGCAGGAGTGAGGCAGGGGAATGATGAGGCAGGAAAAGATTAAGCAGGGTAGGCAGGAATGAGGCAGGGCAGGGATGAGGCAGGATAATGGTAGGTAGGGTTGGGATGGGGTAGGGTAGGCAGTGATGAGGCAGGGTAGGAAGAGTAGAGGTGAGGCAAGGTATACAAGAGTGAGAGAGGGTAGGCAGGCCAGTGGCGAGGCAGGGAGTGACAGGCAGGGTGAGGTAGGGTAAGGAGTGATAGAATAGGGTAGGCAGGAAAAGAAGTGACACGAAGCAGCGGAGGGTACGGCAGGGGAGAGCACGGCAGGGTGAGTTAGGGCAGGGTGAGGCAGAGCAAGGCAAGGCAGGGCAGGGTGAATTAGGGCAACGTAGGACAGAGTGATTCAGAACAGAGTGAGGCAAGGCAGGGAAGGGGGTACATTGAGGAAGGGAGGGCAGGGCAGGGTGAGGCAGAGCATGGGTGGGTGAGGCGCGGCAGGGGAAGTGAGGCAAGGCAGAGCAAGGCAGGCTGATGCTAGGCAGGGTAAGTGAGGCAGGCCATGGGTGGGTGATGTGCGGCAAGGGAAGTGAGGCAAGGCAGGGCAGGGTGATGCAGGGCAGGGTGATGCAAGGCAGGGTGATGCAGGGCAGGGTGATGCAGGGCAGGGTGACGCAGGGCAGGGTGATGCAGGGCAGGGTGATGCAGGGCAGGGTGATGCAGAGCAGGGTGATGCAAGGCAGGGTGATGCAGGGCAGGGTGATGCAGGGCAGGGTGATGCAAGGCAGGGTGATGCAGGGCAGGGTGATGCAGGGCAGGGTGACGCAGGGCAGGGTGATGCAGGGCAGGGTGATGCAGGGCAGGGTGATGCAGAGCAGGGTGATGCAAGGCAGGGTGATGCAGGGCAGGGTGATGCAGGGCAGGGTGATGCAGAGCAGGGTGATGCAAGGCAGGGTGATGCAGGGCAGGGTGATGCAGGGCAGGGTGATGCAGGGCAGGGTGATGCAGGGCAGGGTGACGCAGGGCAGGGTGATGCAGGGCAGGGTGATGCAGGGCAGGGTGATGCAGGGCAGGGTGACGCAGGGCAGGGTGACGCAGGGCAGGGTGATGCAGGGCAGGGTGATGCAGGGCAGGGTGACGCAGGGCAGGGTGATGCAGGGCAGGGTGATGCAGGGCAGGGTGATGCAGGGCAGGTTGAGGGTGGGCAGTGTTTTTATTGGTAGGGTCCCGAGGGGGTCACCCTGCAGCGCCAGCACCACACTCCACCACACCACCACCACTACCACACTCCACCACTCACCACCACCACCACCACCACACTCCACCACTCACCACACCACCACCACCACCACACTCCACCACTCACCACCACCACCACCACACTCCACCACTCACCACACCACCACCACCACCACACTCCACCACTCACCACACCACCACCACCACCACACTCCACCACTCACCACACCACCACCACCACACTCCACCACTCACCACACCACCACCATGCCTCACTATCACCAACCACCACCACCACCATGCCTCACTATCACCACACCACCACCACCACCATGCCTCACTATCACCACACCACCACCACCACCATGCCTCACTATCACCACACCACCACCACCACCATGCCTCACTGTCACCACACCACCACCACCACCATGCCTCACTATCACCACACCACCACCACCACCATGCCTCACTATCACCACCACCACTGCCACCATCACTACACCACACTATCACCACTGCCACCATCACTACACCACACCACCACCACTGCCACCATCACTACACCACACTAGTACCACTGCCACCATCACTACACCACACTAACACCACTGCCACCATCACTACACCACACTCAACCACTCACCCCACCCCATGCACCACGCTTCCCTGTTAACACCACTGCCACCACTTCTAACACCACTGACATTACACATCGCCCCTACACATGACCCCTATACATCACCCCTACGCATCACTCCTACACATCATCCCTACACATCACCCCTACACATCACCCCTACGCATCACTCCTACACATCACCCCTGCACATCACCCCTACACATCACCCCTACATATCACCCCTACACATCACCCCTACACATCACCTCTACACATCACCCCTACACATCACATCTACACATCACCCCTACACATAATCCTCTCACAAACACACTCCTACATCACACCACGTCACACTCACACCGCCACCCATAGCACCACACCACACCACACCACCAAACCACACCACATCATCCCTGTTACACCACACCACACCACACCACACCACACCACACCACCACATCACACCGAGGGAGGGAACTGAGCAGTGACAGGGCAGAGTGTTTGATGTGGTGTGGTGTGGTATAGTGCGGTAGTGTGGTAGTGTGGTGTGGTGGTGTTGGTGAGAGTTTAGGTGCCTGTGGGGCTTTCCGTGCTCCCGGGGCGGTCGGGTGGGATGTGGGCGGGGTGTGGGTGTGGGTGTGGGTGTGGGGTGGAGACTAAGGACCCCCCCCACCCCATGCCCCCCCCAGGCAATGACCCGCTACGGTATCAGGCGCTGTGTCGCACTCACCACACACACACACACACACACACACACACACACACACACACACACACACACACACACACACACACCAGGGATAAAGACATGCCACATACACACAGGCATGGTACACATAAAAAACACACACACACATAGAACACACACACACACACACACACACACACACACACACACAGGGACAAAGGACAAAGACCACACAGAGCTAGGCATGCGTACACATACCACCCAGACATACACACACACACACACAGACGGAGCACGTACACAAGAGACGGACACAGCGTACACAAAGACAGACACAGCATACACACACACACATATACAGACACAGCAATAAAACACACATATACGCACACAGATAATACACAGAAGCATAAAATAAACAAAGTACTGAACACACACACACACACACACACACGCACACACATATATTAAACTCTAGGGAGCCTTCTAAAATACAAGCCACTATTGGATTACTCAGGCATAGAGGTGTCAGTGCCTACCAAGGATTTATTTTCTTAACTACCACTATAACACCCGCGCCCACACCCGCAGACTGAGCCGTCCTCGCAACACGCAAGCTTCTAGTGGGGGACTAACCGTAAGAGGCTCCCTTAACACCCCCTCCATACCGATTTAGTCTTGGGTTTATGCGGCAGGCTATTTTTATGTGGGTCAAGAGTGGGTTATAAGGTGTGTGTGTGTGTGTGTGTGTGTGTGTGTCACGGGGTTTTTATAATATCACGGTAATTTTGATATAAATGGTTAAATATTATTTAAATTGATATTTATATTCAATAATATTGAAGCGCAGAGACAATGATTGTCTTGCTACATCAAGCAACGATTACTTTACGCTGGCTTGTGCACGATTCTCTAAGAACGAGAATTTATAAACTTTCTCAACAGTACACAGCAGAGACTAATTACTCACAATTGCTGAATTACTGTACTGTTAGCCTCTGGAGAAAGTTACATCACCCCTGACAATAAATAACTAATACTAATAATAATAACATCAGGTTCTTGCTGATGCATTAACTCCTGGCACAACGGATTTTAAGTTAATACAACAAGACTGGTCTAAGTACCAGTTATGAATAGTAAATGTTTATGCAAGCTAGGAGCTGTATGGAAAATAAGCTTAATTATGGAGAAATGAAACAAGATTTTTACTCTACATTAAGCTCAAGAAATAGAACTGTTAAATTTATTAATTACAAAACAAATTTAACATTATACATTTCAAATCAAATTAAATGAGATGCACTCGCTCACTCACACAGAAGCTAAATACTTACGCCTAGGAAAAACACCTTAACTAAACTCTTAAGACTACAAAATACACAAAGGAAATACTAGTCAATGAATGCGGTGTATCACCCAAAGCTGGAGAACTAAAGGTGGGAGCTTGGAGAAACTGTAAGTGGAGTTTGGGTACTAGCTGACCTCTCGCACTGCTGCACAGGTCCTGTCTCCGTCACAGTAAACACTAAACTGAATTCAAATACATTGAATGGGCAGGACGCAAGGCGTGGCTAACGGTTGAGGGAAGCAGAGGCAAACGATAAAGAAATAATTGTATCGCTCAGTAGCGCACTTAGTGACGTGCATTAAATCGGTCACTCCTGAAAACGGTGACGAATGATTTGAAAAATATACCCCGAAATGGAGAGAGAAACGGTTAACTGAGCGATACACAGTGAGTTTTCCACTAATAGTTCGTGGCTTCTCACAAAAAGGAAATGTCGCGAATTGATTCGTGACATTACGCCCCATGAAAATTAAATCTTTCTTCCTTCAGAAGAAAGATTTCAATATACATACATATAAATCCTAACTCAGTCACACAAGATTCACACTGTGGTGTGTGTGCTATCCTGCTACAGGAGAAAGTCGCAGTCGTCAGTGAGCGAAAAAACCTCGTATTTACGTTAATAGAAGCAAGCTTGAGGGAAAAACTCCGTGACGACGGTGAAAATCCTGTACTCAGGTCAAACTGAGCGAAAAGTCGCTACATTTACACTGACAACTAATTGTTGTGTAGTGTGATGTATGTAATACACAGTGTAGGTGTGACAGTTGCAGTGTAACTGTACCTACGTGTAAAATGACACAGTAAATAATATATGGCGATGACGAAGGCAGAGGAGAAGAGGTGGCAGCGTGCGGCAGACGATCGGCTGGCCCGCACAGCAAAACTGCTACACCCATTGCTGAACCTGCAAAACCAATTGAGGTGGAGCATCAAAAGTGTCAATGAGACAAAATTCTTATTATGTTACAATTACTCTCTCTGGCTAGCAGTCAGTACATGCTATGAAAAGTACACTCGAGGTCGCCATTAATTATAGCACACGATTATGGTCGGCAAGTTGAGAATCCCTGTGCAAACTCGGGTCTTCCATAGCCTCGAACCGCACATGGGTCCTCAACCTGTGCCTTAACCTACAGTACTTATATTAATATCGGGAAGCTGAGAATCCTTGTGCAAACTTGGGTCTTCCATAGCCTCAAGTCGCCTCTGCGGAGTTCTCTCTCGAACTTCCCCCTTAACCTACAATACTTATATTAGTATCGGGAAGCTGAGAATCCTTGTGCAAACTTGGGTCTTCCATAGCCTCAAGTCGCCTCTGCGGAGTTCTCTCTCGAACTTCCCCCTTAACCTACAATACAATTCTTATATTAGTACCGGGAAGCTGAGAATCCTTGTGCAAACTTGGGTCTTCCATAGCCTCAAGTCGCCTCTGCGGAGTTCTCTCTCGAACTTCCCCCTTAACCTACAGTACAATACTTATAATAGTATTGGGAAGCTGAGAATCCTTGTGCAAACTTGGGTCTTCCATAGCCTCAAGTCGCCTCTCAACTTTCCCCTTAACCTACGGTACATATATTAGTACCGGGAAGCTGAGAATCCTTGTGCAAACTCGGGTCTTCCATAGCCTCAAGTCGCCTCTCAACTTCCCCCTTAACTTACGGTACATAATATGTATGTACAGGCCCCGGACATAATGTGTCCTGTGGGGCCAATGGGCGAGACGTCAGGTCTGCACCCACTTCACCACTACCCTGTCTCTCAACTGACTCAGAGATTACAGGTGTGGTTATAAATGGCACAGGAAGGGCATGTCCCTGAGTAGTGGCGATACTTTGGCACACACTGCAGGAACGGAGAAAACTATTTATGTCCCGTCCCATCCCTGGCCAGAAAAAGTCAGCTCGGATATGGCCCTGGGTCTTCCTTTTGCCCATGTGACCTCCTGAGGCTGAACAATGACCCCATTCTAACACTGCTAGGCGGTACTTTGCGGGAACGACAAACTGCAGTCGAACCTCGCCCTCGGGTGTTCGTGACTCACGGTAGAGCCGTCCTTGTTTACGAAGGAACTTGGCTCGACCTCCCCGTGAATACTTTATCACTCGACCCTTTTGTTTGTTCCGCACGGTAGCAAGTGTCGGGTCAGAATGTTGTTCTTGTACAAGTTGACTACACATCAGATCTTGCGGCGATTCAATGATCACTGGGGTGACACAGTCTGGAGCCTCAGTCATGGCTCATGTTACCGCAGCAGCCGAAGTCTGAGTAGCGTCATCGGAGCAACTATCCTTGGCTCCTTGAATATTGCCTACTATCAAGTCAAATAGAGGCTCTGGCATGACAACTGCAAGTGTCATACCAGTATAAAATGGAGATGCCACCTGGATACATGCCTCAGGGAACAATCTCACTGATCCATCAATAAGCTTTGCATGGATCTGTCGACCTGTATACTGCTCAGGCCGAACTAAACTCTGCTTAACAGAGCAACCTGAGGAACCATTGTCTCTCAGGACCTTCACAGGAATGCCTCCCACAAACCCTGGCTGAACACGGAAGGTACTGTCACCTGTGGGAGGGCCTGTGGAGGAAGCAGCTAGCCACTCATGAGTCTGCTGAATTGATGTGGCAAACATTGTGCCTTGAGGATTATATACTTGGGAAGATGGAACATTGGCCATCTGTGGAGGGGGGTTCACTGTCACTGTGGGACTAGTGAACTGTGGGGAAGTACCCACACTGGTATGGACGTGACCACCAGGCTGCTGCTGAGGAATGAAGGCTGCATTCGCTTCCTGCCTCTTTTGAGTTGGTGGTGAAAAACTTTGTCCCGTCGGTCGGTTGCGTGGCTGATACTGCTGCTGGTTAGGGTACTTATTGTACCGCTTCCACTCAGATTTCTGAGTGTTTTGCCCCTGGTCCTTCTGTGGTTTGCTTGGACCTTGACCATTATTCTGAGAACGACCTTGGTGCTGGAATTCAGTCTGAGACGGCTTCCCAGACTTGGCAGTATCTTTTCTGCTCCAGGTGTTTTGCTTACGAGCTTGATACCCGTATGCAGTAAAGAATGCGTCAGCCTTCTCTGCCATTTGGCTGGCATCTTTCGCCTGGCAGATCTTAAGCTGTGCTATGAGCTCAGCAGGCCACGACCTCTCTAGCTGTGTACGCAGCATAAGGTCAATTATCCCCTCACGCGTGGAAGGAGTTTCATCTTTCTCCATCCACTCATTTAAATAAGCTGTGAGACGATCAAGGAACTGAACAGCTGTCTCCTTGTCTTGGAGACGAGCTCGCATGAACTGAACTTTGGCGTCGTCTACTGTGAGACCATACGCCTTAATGAGTGCAGCTTTCATCATCTCATATGTGAGATTGTCTCCACGAATTCTGTGGAGAATATTGAGGGCAGGGCCCTCAAATAAACTAAGAAATTGGATCCGCTTAGCTGCCTCATCCAGTTGATACATGTCTGCCATGTCCTCAAAACGAGCTATGTACGGCTCGATTCGCTCGCTTTCCTTGTATGAAGGAAGCTTGATGCGTGGGGTCGCCAGGACATGTGCAGGGAGAACGCTCGTGGAGCTTTGACCAACTGCACCAGACGTGTCTGAAGCCAAGGAATCTCGCTTGAGCTTCAGCACTTCAAGTTCATGTTCTCGTTCTGTCTCGTTGTTCACGCTCGTATTCGCGCTGTTCTCGCTCGTGTTCGCGCTGTTCTCGCTCTTTTTCTAACTCGAGCTCGCGTTGTTTCTGCTCGTGTTCGCGCTCCTTTTCGCGTTCCTCACGCTGTTCTCGCTCGTATTCGCGCTGAATCCTACGCTCTTCACGAGCATCTTTCTCACGTTCTTGCTCGTAATTGAACCGTGAGAGAACGTAACTCTGTATTTTCTCTGGGTCTGTGAGACCCATATCTTTGGCTTCCTGTACAAATACAGCGGTAGCCATGGCGCTAATTTATTAAGCAAAACCGAAATTGAGTACTGACTGCTTAGCGACGAATACTAATAAACACAAGTAAAGAGTACAGACACAAGCTACTGGTGACCAGTCTTATCCAGTTAACTGGCAAAGAATAAATAAAAAATGTAAATGACTGGGAAGACTCAATAATAAACACAATGGGTACGGCGACTTCCCAGAAGCGAATAAAATTGTCTGGCGTTACCAAAAATAAACTAGAGTTAAGTATTCTATTGATTAATAAAGCAAAATTCACTTGCTAAATTAAGGGTAAACACCAGTAAGCTTGTGCCTATAAACTTTAATGATAAATACCTAAATATGAATGAGTGAGCACTATCTCGTGAATAGCTTTAGAGCTAGGAGTTAATATCCTGGAATGAGGTCGCCAATTGTCACGGGGTTTTTATAATATCACGGTAATTTTGATATAAATGGTTAAATATTATTTAAATTGATATTTATATTCAATAATATTGAAGCGCAGAGACAATGATTGTCTTGCTACATCAAGCAACGATTACTTTACGCTGGCTTGTGCACGATTCTCTAAGAACGAGAATTTATAAACTTTCTCAACAGTACACAGCAGAGACTAATTACTCACAATTGCTGAATTACTGTACTGTTAGCCTCTGGAGAAAGTTACATCACCCCTGACAATAAATAACTAATACTAATAATAATAACATCAGGTTCTTGCTGATGCATTAACTCCTGGCACAACGGATTTTAAGTTAATACAACAAGACTGGTCTAAGTACCAGTTATGAATAGTAAATGTTTATGCAAGCTAGAGCTGTATGGAAAATAAGCTTAATTATGGAGAAATGAAACAAGATTTTTACTCTACATTAAGCTCAAGAAATAGAACTGTTAAATTTATTAATTACAAAACAAATTTAACATTATACATTTCAAATCAAATTAAATGAGACGCACTCGCTCACTCACACAGAAGCTAAATACTTACGCCTAGGAAAAACACCTTAACTAAACTCTTAAGACTACAAAATACACAAAGGAAATACTAGTCAATGAATGCGGTGTATCACCCAAAGCTGGAGAACTAAAGGTGGGAGCTTGGAGAAACTGTAAGTGGAGTTTGGGTACTAGCTGACCTCTCGCACTGCTGCACAGGTCCTGTCTCCGTCACAGTAAACACTAAACTGAATTCAAATACATTGAATGGGCAGGACGCAAGGCGTGGCTAACGGTTGAGGGAAGCAGAGGCAAACGATAAAGAAATAATTGTATCGCTCAGTAGCGCACTTAGTGACGTGCATTAAATCGGTCACTCCTGAAAACGGTGACGAATGATTTGAAAAATATACCCCGAAATGGAGAGAGAAACGGTTAACTGAGCGATACACAGTGAGTTTTCCACTAATAGTTCGTGGCTTCTCACAAAAAGGAAATGTCGCGAATTGATTCGTGACAGTGTGTGTGTTTTATTTTATGCCTCTATGTATTCTTTATGTGTTCTCTGTATATGTGTGTTTTATTGCCATGTGTGTGTATGTGTGTGTCTCTCTGTGTACGTGTTTTGTCCGTGTGTGTGTGTATATATCTGGGTTGTATGTGTGCGCTTGACTAGCTCTGTGTGGTCTGTCCTATGTCCCTGTGTGTGTGTGTGTGTGTGTGTGTGTGTGTGTGTGTGTGTGTGTGTGTGTGTGGGTAGATGAGGTGGTGTTTGTGGTAGATGAAGTGGTGTTTGTGGTAGATGAGGTGGTGTTTGTGGGAGATGAGGTGGTGTTTGTGGGATTACACACACACACGCACACACACACACACACACACACACACACACACACACACACACACACACACACACACACACCACCTGAAGCAAGTCGAGTGCACAGCGCCCGGTGCGATGGCCTTAGGGGGTGGAGGTTAGGCAGGGGTACAGGCAGACAAGCAGGTTACGGCAGGCAGGTAGGCAGACAGGCAGGGAGATAAGTAGACAGAGTTGGAGAGGCAGGAGGAGGGATAGGCAGCTGAATAGGTAAGTAAGAGTAGTTGTAGTGAGAGGGATAGGCAGAGGAGGTAGGCAGAGAGAGCAAGGCAGGTGATTATAGTACCGTGCGTGTAGGTAGGTAGGCAGGAGGTGGAGGGTTAGGTTGGCAGGCAGGGTAGGCAGGTGGAGGGGTAGGCAGGAGAACAGATAGTCCATGGCAGGCAGGGAAGGACAGGTACAAGTGAGTGGCTAGGCAGGGAGAGGGGTAGGCAGACAGGCACTAGAGGGGTAGGCAGATAAGGCAGGCAGGCAGGCAGAGAGGTTGGTAGGCAGGTAGGCTAGATGCAAAGAAGTAGGAAGGTAGGTAAGTAGGCAAGTAAGTAGGTAGATAGGTAGGTAGGTAGGTAGGAAGATGCAAATGGGTAGGTAGGTGGTTAGGTAGGATGGAGGGGTAGGCAGGAATAGGCAGTGTGAATAGCAAATGGCGCGCCTTAGGGTCGGTAGTGGTAGGTGTGATTGTGGTGGTGGTGGTAGTTGTGGTAGTGGTGGTGGTGGCAGAGATGATAACTGTAATTTTAAGTGTGGTAGTAGTGAGTGGTAGTTGTGATGATAGTAGTAGTAGTAGTGGTAGTGGTAGTAGTGGTAGTGATAGTAGTAGCAGTAGTAGTAGTAGTGGTAGTAGTAGTAGTAGTAGTGTCTATGAATCCAAAAGACACCACATTATTTCCCCGTTGTGTGTGTGTGTGTGTGTGTGTGTGTGTGTGTGTGTATGTGTGTGTGTGTGTATGTGTGTGTGTGTGTGTGTGTGTGTGTGTGTGTGTGTGTGTGTGTGTGTGTGTGTGTGTGTGTGTGGTTCCCGTCACGTGAAGGTGTGTGTTTACTCCCCTAACCCCTCCCCCCCCACCACCACCGCATCGCACCACACTACCGCACCACCACACCACACCACACCGCACCACACCACACTATACTTTGTTCCCCATCTTAACTACTGAGGTGTAACAATGGAATAACACAAGGGGTATGATGCTAGTCATGAAGAAGTGCTATGGAGGGGGTGCAGGGCAGTAGTATTGTCTTTTTCTGCCTTGAAGCTTCGTGAAATAAGCTGCAAAAGGACGATATTCTCCGGGAACTTAAGGTGAACGCAATCAACCGCACTTTACCACACTCTACCACAATCTACCGCACTCTACCGCACTCTACCGCAATCTACCACAGTCTACCGCACTCTACCGCACTCTACCACAGTCTACCGCACTCTACCACAATCTACCGCACTCTGCCACGGTCTACCGCACTTTACCACAAACTACCGCACTCTACCGCAATCTTCCGCACTGTACTGCACTCTACCGCACTCCACCGCAATCAACCGCACTCAATTAGTCTACCGCACTCAGCCACAATCTACCGCACTCATCCACAATCTGCCTCACTCAACCACAATCTGCCTCACTCTACCGCACTCACCACCGCACCCTACCCTCTTCTGCGCATCCCCGGTGGCTGGGTTGATAGGCTGCGCTTCTGGGTTGGTTGGGTCTGGGTTCGATCCCGCACTAAATACGTGACCGGGACATTTTTTTTCGCAGTCGGTAGTGTAGAGGGCGTCCGTCTTTGGGTAGGATGGACGTGGGTTCGATTATACTCCGGAATGGCTTAGGCGGTCTCCCTCTTGTGCCTACGCCTCATCTGCAAGCTTGTGAGATGAAGTTTAGCATAATCACTAATAAT
>NC_136974.1:37833995-37841495 GCF_032717465.1 Coenobita brevimanus
GGCGAGGGTGGAGGTGAGTTATCAGAGAGGGGGACGAGAGAGAGAGCGAGAGAGAGAGAGAGCGAGAGAGAGAGAGTAGTATATGATGTTTCTTTGTATGTATATAGGAGGTAGGCAGGTAGGTAGGTAGAGAGAGTGAGAGTGAGAGAGCGGGGGTGGGGGACGTAGGTAGTTTGAGAGAAGACAAGAGAAAGGGAGTGTAAGGGGCGCTTGAGAGAAAGAATATAGGGAGAGAGAGAGAGAGAGAGAGAGAGAGAGAGAGAGGGCCGAGGGAGATAAGGTTTACGAGGGAGAGGAATTAGGGTTTGAGGGAGAGGAAGGCCAGTGCATCAGAGAGAGAGAGAGAGAGTCAGGGAAGGAGGTGAGAGAGAGAGAGAGGATGAGAGCGAGGGAGGGAAGGAAAACGGAGATGAGAGCTAGAGAGAGAGAGAGAGCTAGGGGAGAGAAGGAAGAGAGAGAGAGAGAGAGAAGGCGGAAGAGAGAGGATGCACAGAGGGGAAGGCTGAGGGAAGGAGAGAGGCTAGGGAGAGAAGGAGAGAGAGAGAGCGAGAGAGAGAGAGAGGGAGAGAGAGAGAGAGAGAGAGAGAGAGAGAGAGAGAGAGAGAGGTAAAATGCGGGAGTGGAGGGGCGGGTGGATGGATTAAAATACTGAGGGTGAGGGGCGGTGGGCAGGCAGACTGAGTAATGGAGAAATAGGACTGCGCTGTTTGCCAGGGAGAACACGCACGCACGCACGCACGCACGCAAGCAGGGAGGGAGAGAGAGAGAGATAAAACGTGAGGAGAGAGAACGTAGGTGGACAGAGAGAGAGAGAGAGAGAGAGGGAGAGAGAGAGAGTTACATAGATAAACAGACAACATAAACCTTACCATTTTCCATTTAATCCATCGTTAATGATAATAATAATAATAATAATAATAATAATAATAATAACAACAACAACAACAATAATGGGGTTAGGGGTGTTCGGATGGAGTTAGGGGTCTTGAGATGGGGTGCTAGTCACGAAGAAGTGCTATGGAAGGGGCGCAGAGCCATAGTATTATATTAGCTTTGAGAAATAGGCAGGAAAAGAGTGATATTTTGTGCCAAGTTAAGGTGAATGGAGTGTAGGTGGGATTCTTGTCATGAGCGACTCCAAACGTATTTTAACAATTGATTTATTTTCTTCGTTAATTCGTTCCTTTCCCCCATCTTCCATCCCTCGCTGCATCACACTTACTTTTAACACTGTCGTCGTGTAATGAAGCTCCCTAACACCTCTTCCTTAGCGATTTATTTTAGATCCGGTTGGTTATGTATGCGGAATAGGGCGATGTTTGAAGGATTTACTTAGACGAGAACAGTACGACGCAATAAGTAAAATAAATCGCTTAGGACAAGGTGTTAGGGAGCTTCCTTAACCGAGGAGAATGCGGTTAAGGAAGCTCCCTAACACCTTTTCCTAAGCGATTTAAACGTTATCTCGTCTTGGTTATATAGCTTCTTCTTGGTCTGCCTCGCCTTCTTCTGCCACCCTCACATTCCCCCACTTGTGTCGTGAGAGAGAGAGAGAGAGAAGAGAAAATTATGGGTATATTGGATTTGCCTCTCTCTCTCTCTCTCTCTCTCTCTCAGCAGTTATAGCCCGACTTAGATCCTGTTTTAGTACCTTATTTGTGTGTGTGTGTGTGTGTGTGTGTGTGAGACAGAGAGAGAGAGAGAGAGAGAGAGAGAGAGAGAGAGAAAGCGAGAGAGAGAGAGAGAGAGAGTTCCCCTCGCCAGACAGATAAAGAGAGAGAAAGAGAGAGGACGTAGGTGGACACAGAGGGAATACGAGAGAGAGAGAGAGAGAGAGAGAGAGAGAGAGAGAGAGAGAGAGAGCACAAGTGAAAGCAGATGGGATGGGAGGGGCACATGATCACGAAAGCAGACAAAAAGAAGCAGACGAGAGCACCGTGAAAGCAGACAGCAGATTGGAAGCGCTCGCGCGCGCACACACACACACACACACACACACACACACACACACACACACACACACAGAGCAGACGAAGACGAATATTTAAGCAGACTAAAGAACGAAAGCAGACGAAAAGAAATGGAAAGCAGAGGAATTATAAAGAAAGCAGAATGAACGCAGACGAAAGCATCTTAGAAGCAGACGTAAGAAAGTTGAAGCAGACGACAGAAAAAAAAGATATGATGCGAGACTAGAAGCAGAGGAAAGCAGAGTTACAGCAGAGGAAAGCAGACGAAAGGACAGTGAAAGCAGGGGAAAGCAGACGGAACGGAGACACAAGCAGAAGAGTGAGAGGCACGGGAAGAGAGAGAGAGAGAGAGAGAGAGAGAGAGAGAGAGAGAGAGGGTTTTAGCAGTGATGTAAGGGTGGGGTAGAGAGTGAGGCAGAGTGAGGCAGCGTCCATATGGTGATGTGGGGTGAGGCAGAGAGTGAGGCAGTGTCCAAGTGGTGATGTAGGGTGAGGCAGAGAGGGAGGTGGGGTGAGGCAGAGTCCAAGTGGTAATATAGGGTGAGGAAGTGAAAATGTGGTGATGTAGGGTGAGGCAGAGAGTGAGGCAGTGTCCAAGTAGTGATGTAGAGTGAGGCAGGGAGTGAGGCAACGAAGGAAATAGAGTGACTAAGTGGCGCTGAAGAGTGAAGCGGTGTCCAGGCAGTGATATAGAGTGAGGCAGAGGCAGAGGGAGGCAGAGGGTGAAGCAGAATGACCAGGTGGCAGTGTAGAGTGAATTAGAGTGTCGAGGCGCCGATATAGAGTGAGATAGAGGCACAGAATGAGGCAGGAGAGGCAGTGTAAGGCAGGGGTGAGGCAGGGAATGGAGTAGAATGACCAAGTAGGGACGTAGAGTGAGGTAGAGTGTCCAGGCGGCGAGACAGAGGCAGCCCCAAGACGACACGCAGGAGGCAGGATTGATTGCAGGCAGGGCGGGGGTGCTCAGGCAGGCAGGCAGGCAGGCAAGATTAACTTCCAGCTGGCAGAAGGGGAGGCAGACAGGAAGAGGGAAGGCAGGCTAAGGCACAGGGGGAGGTAGAGAGGCAGCTGAAAGCAGAGGGGCAGGCAGACGCAGATAGCATAAGAGGCAGAGAGGAAGGGAGACAGGAAGAGGGAAACCATACGAAGGCAGAGGGAAAGGCAGACAGGCTTAGGAGAGGCAGGTAAAGGCAAAGTGACAGACAGACAGGAAGAGAGACAGGTAGGCTAAGGCAGAGGGGCAGGCAGACGCAAGGAGAGGTATGGATAGGTAGGGATGAGGCAGGAAGTGAAGAAGGAGCCACAAGAAGCCAGGGGTGAGGCAGAGGTAGGCAGATGATGAGGCAGGAAGTTAGGGAAGAGACACAAGCAAGCAAGGGTGAGGCAGGGATAGGCAGGGGTGAGGCAGGAAGTAAGGAAAAAGATACAAGCAAGCAAAGGTGAGGCAGGGGTGAGGCAGAGGTAGGAAGGGGTGAGGCAGGACGTGGGGGGCTAGGCACAAGCAGACAAAGAAAGAGACAAATTTAGGAAGAGGGAAGCAGGATGTGAGGAGGAAGAGACGAGCAGACGCAGAGCCAAGCAGGGATGAGGAAGAGGGGAGACGTAGGTGAGGCAGGGATGAGGCAGAGAAAGCAGATACCAGCAAGCAGGCGGTTAGGCAGAGGCAGAAGTTAGGCAGGGGTTAGGTAGGAATTAGCAACGGAAGTACGGAAACAGAGACAGGCAGACAGGGGTGAGGCAGGAAGATAAGAAGCAGGCACAAGCAGGCAGAGGGTGAGGCAGGAGTTAGTCAGGAGGTGAGGCAGAGGGTTAAACAGAGATAAGTACAAAGGCTGGCACAAACAGACAGGGCAGGCAGGGGTGAGGCAGAGACAGGGGTTAGGTTAGAGGTAGAGGTAGGCAGAGATGAGACAGTAAGTAAGGAAGTAGGCACAAACAGGCAGGGGTGAGGAGGAGGGTAGCATGGGTGAGGCAGGAGAAGAATAGGAAGGCATGAGGCAGGTAGAAGGGTAGGCAGGGGGTGAGGTAGGGGTAAGGCAGGAAGTAAAGAAGATACAAGTACATACAAAGCAGACAGAGAGTGAGGCAGGGTGTGGGGTAGGCAGGGGTGAGGCAGGAGGGTAGGCAGGGGATGTGAGTAGGCAGGGGTGAGGCAGGAGGGTAGGAAGGGGGTGTGAGTAGGCAGGGGTGAGGCAGGAGGGTAGGAAGGGGGTGTGAGTAGGCAGGGGTGAGGCAGGAGGGTAGGCAGGGGTGAGGCAGGAGGAGGGTAGGCAGAGACAATCACTTACTCAACACACGCAGATGTAAACACGTCAACAAGGCACGCCACCAGACCCACTCAGACAGACAGACGTTAAGGAGATAGATAGATAGATAGACAGGCAGACAGGAGGGCGATAGATAGACCGTAGGTAGATAGACAGGCAGACAGGAGGCAGATAGACAGTAAACAAAAACAATAACAAAATAAACAAACATAAACAAAGACACAGATGAACAGGGAACAAAAAAATGAACAGATGAACAAAAGAACAAGAACAAAGAACAGAAAAGAAACACGTGAACAAAATAACATGAAAATAACAAGAGAAATTGAACAGATGAACGAAATAACAGATGAAGAATAACTGACAAAATGAACAGATGAACAATAACAAATGACAGAAAATTAATACATGAACAAAAGAACAGATGAACAATAACATGACAAAATGAACAGATCAACATGAACAAAGGACAGACGAAGAACAGAAAAAAAGGCACAAAATGAACACGTGAACAGTAACAACAGAAAATGAACAGCTGAACAAAAGAACACATGAACAAAAAGTGCTGCCCCAGAGGCTTAGGAGAAACGAAAATATTGGAAATCCTGCCTGATAAAAACACCGCAACTCCCCCAGGCTGAACACTGAACAGCGGGTGAACAAGCAGGTGGAACAGTGAACAAGCAGGTGGAACGATGAACAAGCAGGTGGTACAGTGAACAAGCAGGTGGTACAGTGAACAAGCAGGTGGTACAGTGAACAAGCAGAAAGGGTAGGGAATTGAACAGTGAACAAGCAGGTGGAACAATGAACAAGTAGGTAGAAGAGGGATTGAACAGAAAACAAGCAGGTGGAACGGTGAACAAGCAGGTGGTACGGTGAACAAGCAGGTGGTACGGTGAACAAGCAGGTGGTACAATGAACAAGCAGGTGGTATGGTGAACAAGCAGGTGGTACAATGAACAAGCAGATGGTATGGTGAACAAGCAGGTGGTATGGTGAACAAGCAGGTGGTACAATGAACAAGCAGATGGTATGGTGAACAAGCAGATGGTATGGTGAACAAGCAGATGGTATGGTGAACAAGCAGGTGGAACGGTGAACAAGCAGGTGGTACGGTGAACAAGCAGGTGGTACGGTGAACAAGCAGGTGGTATGATGAACAAGCAGGTGGTATGGTGAACAAGCAGGTGGTACAGTGAACAAGCAGGTAGAAGAGGGACTGAACAGTGAACAAGCAGGTAGAGGACATGAAAGCAGAACATCACAGCAGAACAGGAGGAGGAGGAGGAGGAGGAGGAGGAGGAGGAGGAGGAGAAGGAGGAGGAGGAGGAGGAGAAGGAGGAGGAGGAGGAGGAGCAGACGAAAAAAACAAATAAAAGAACAGCAGAGAAGAACTAAGGAGCGGCAGAGCAGAACAGGGCAGTAGGGGGCGAGAAGAGCAGAACAGAAGAGCAGAACAAGGCAGCAGGCAGAACAAAGTAACATCACGGCAGAAGAAAGCAGAAGGAGAAGCAGAACAGAGCAGAGGACTAGACAAAGCAGACGAGCAGAATAACACTGAAGAACGCAGAACAAGCAGACGAGGATGAGGGAGCAGAACAAGGCATCACAGCAGAACAAAGCAGAAGAGAGCAGAAGTAGGCAGCAGACAAGAAAAAGAGCAAGAGTGGACGAGAAGGGGGGGGGAGAAAGCAGAGCACAGCAGGGAGAGAGAGAGAGAGAGAGAGAGAGAGAGAGAGAGAGAGAGAGAGAGAGAGAGCAGAACAAAGAAAAACCGTAAACCTGAAGCGAAGCAGAACAGGGCAGCAGAGCAGAACAAAGCAGTAGAAAAATTGAGCAGAACAAGCAGAAGCAGACACCACAGCAGAACAAAGCAGGAGAGAGAGAGAGGACTTGAGTAGGCTGTGCTGCAGTTCTGCTCGCCTTGGTATGGTACTAGAGCAGAACAGAGAGAGAGAGAGAGAGAGAGAGAGAGAGAGAGAGAGTGGTTTTAGATAGACAGATAGATAGATAGATAAAGAGAGAGAGAGAGAGAGAGAGAGAGAGAGAGAGAGTTTTGAGAAGCCTGTTCCTCACCTTCCCTCAGCATCACAGTAAAGCAGAACAAGAACACAGTAGCAGAACAGCAGAACAGAACAAGTTAAGCAGAGATTTGAGCAGAACGGAGCAGAACAAAGCAGTAGTGAAGAACAGGGTGAAGGAGAGGTGAGAGGAGAAAGCAGACGGAAGAACAGCAGAACAAAGCAGTGTGGCGGCAGAACAAGGCAGTAGCAGTGAGAGAGAGAGAGAGAGAGAGAGAGAGAGAGAGAGAGAAGATAGAGGCAGAAGTGTGAAGTGAGAGAGAGTGAGAGAGCAAGGAGAGTGTGAGAGAGTGAGTGAGAGATAGGACAAAGCATGGAGGGTGTGAGAGAGAGAGTGAGAGATAGGACAAAGCATGGAGGGTGTGAGAGAGTGAGTGAGAGATAGGACAAAGCATGGAGGGTGTGAGAGAGAGAGTGAGAGATAGGACAAAGCATGGAGGGTGTGAGAGAGCGAGAGAGTGAGCGAGGAGGTGTGCAGCTCGGCCTGGCTCGCCCCACCGCCGCGCCTCCCCTCCCGAAAAATAACTTGCTGAAAACTGAACCGCTTCAAGGGGACGATGTGGGCCCTCCTGCCTCACCCTAGCCCTCACCCTCCTGCCTAACCCCTGCCTCACCCTCCTGCCTAACCCCTGCTCACCCTCCTGCCTAACCCCTGTCTCACCCTCCTGCCTAACCCCTCCTCACCCTAGCCCTCACCCTCCTGCCTATCCCCTGCCTCACCCTAGCCCTCATCCCTGCCTCACCCTAGCCCTCACCTCTGCCTCACCCTAGCCCTCACCCTCCTTCCTAACCCCTGCCTCACCCTAGCCCTCACCCTCCTGCTAACCCCTGCCTCACCTTAGCCCTCCCTCCTGCTTCATCTACCTTACCCTGCCTCCTCTCACCCTACTTATCCCTGCCTCATCCTTACCTGCCTTGCTTCCCTTTGCCTTGCCCTCACCCTTCTGCCTCTCTTTCTCCTTCTGCCTCACCCTCTGCCGTCCTGCCTCACTTTGCCATGCATTGCTACATCGTCTCCACCTTTGTAGCCCTGCCTTACCCTTCCCTGCCTCACCACGGTCTGTCTTGCCTTACCCTGTGCTGCCCTGTCTCACCCTGCCTCACCCTGCCCCTGTCTCGTTTCACCCTGGCGCTGACGAAGAGCCTACACGTGATGGCGATGTGCACTTTAATTGGAGC
>NC_136974.1:37851495-37883995 GCF_032717465.1 Coenobita brevimanus
TGTGCGTGTACTGTAGGTGGGGGACTGTGTGTGTGTGTGTGTGTGTGTGTGTGTGTGTGTGTGTGTGTGCGTGTGTGTGTGTACGCGTAAACAAGTACACGTAAACAAGCAATCCCGTCACCCGGAGCACCCTTTCTTGCGGCGGTGTCACTTCTGGCTTTATCCCACCTAAAATGGCTTGGATCGGTACATAGAGTGGCTTGGTTAGATGCAGAGTGATGTGGCGTGGCTTAGACTGGCTTCGGGTGGCTGTGAGTGGCTTAGGTTGGCTGTGAGTGGCTTGAGGTGGCTTTGAGTGGCTTAGATTGGCTTGGAGTGGCTTAGATTGGCTTGGAGTGGCTTGAGGTGGCTTTGAGTGGCTTGGAAATGGCTTAAGTTAGTATAATGTGGCTTAAGTTGGCCTCTAGTGGCTTGGAATGGCTTGGCTTGGCTTGGAATAAACGTGAACTTCTTATCCTTACGCGACCTTGCCTTTCATCACAAACACACACACACACACACACACACACACACACACACACACACACACACACACACACACACACACACACACGTTCCCCTGTTCTCTCTCTCTCTCTCTCTCTCTCTCTCTCTAACACACACACACACACACACACACACACGTTCCCCTCTCTCTCTCTCTCTCTCTCTCTCTCACACACACACACACACACACACACACACACTAATTCATTCAGTAATGAGAAAAGCGTTTAGCGAGAGAGAGAGAGAGAGAGAGAGAGAGAGAGAGAGAGAGAGAGAGAGAGAGAGAGAGAATTAACCCTTTCAATACACAGACACCATAACCAACACCCCAGTAGATACCTTTGTGTATGGTGGGTACGGCTCTGTCTGCTGGTGTGGGCGTGGGTGTGACAGTGGGGGTAGGAAGTGAATAAATGATACTAGGTAGACCCCATTTTAAAATTCTCTCTCTCTCCGGACGATTTTATTCAACTGAAGAAAGGCGTTACGAAATGGAAGCTCCCTAACACCTTTTCCTAAGCGATTTATTTTACTTGTTTTTGCTCCTACCCTCACGTGACCTAAAACTTGCGTTATTGATGAAGTGTCAGCGTACTGAAAGGGTTCTCTCTCTCTCTCTCTCTCTCTCTCTCTCTCTCTCTCTCTCTGTATGTGTGTGTGTGTGTGTGTGTGTGTGTGTGTGTGTGTGTGTGTGTGTGTATTCGACTCTAAGCACTGGACTGTGTGACGAAGTAGGCGGATTTTGTGCTAGGGGATGATGTGACGCGTATGTGACGGTGGTAGTGGATGATGTGACGGTGATGGTGGATGATGTGACGCTTATGTGACGGTGGAAGGGGATGATATGAGACTGATGTGACGGTGGTAGTGGATGATGTGACGCTTATGTGACGGTGGTAGTGGGTGACGTGACTCTTATGTGACGATGCTACGGGATGATGTGACGCTTATGTGACGGTGGTAGTGGGTGATGTGACGCTTATGTGACGGTGGTAGTGGATGATGTGACGGGTATGTGACGGTGGTAGTGGATGATGTGACGCTTATGTGATAGTGGTAGTGGATGATGTGACGGGTATGTG
Organism: Coenobita brevimanus; assembly: GCF_032717465.1. Taxonomy (NCBI): domain Eukaryota; kingdom Metazoa; phylum Arthropoda; class Malacostraca; order Decapoda; family Coenobitidae; genus Coenobita; species Coenobita brevimanus. The sequence continues at coordinate 37,853,064 of NC_136974.1, forward strand.
ACGGTGGTAGTGGATGATGTGACGGGTATGTGACGATGGTAGTGGATGATGTGACGCTTATGTGATAGTGGTAGTGGATGATGTGACGGATGTGTGACGGAGAGAGGTCGTGTGGTGTGGTGGATGTGGTAGTGGTGGTGGAGGGTGATGAATGATAAAGGGGGCGGGCCGCTCTCCCCTCGCCTCCGCTGCCGCCCAACATTTTCACCGCGAAATATTGCCACCCCCCTCCCCCCCACCCCCCACCCCCCTCCACACTAGCACTACGATCCCAGCTTCGCCACACTCCACCACAACCACCACCACCACCACACTTTTAGCCACAGTTGTCTAAAGTTATCCATACGTACATCCACACTTATCAAAATTCCAGCCACACTGTCACACTTCCAGCCACACTTAGAGGTATTTAAGCTGCCATACTTCAAGTCACACTAAGTAGATCACACTTAAATATACACACACTGTCATACTCCAGTTCACACTTATATATCCACACTACCACACTCTTACACTTAAATACAGTATACTCACACTGTCATACCTCTGTCCATACTTACATATCCACACTACCACACTGTTGCACTTAAATATACTCACACTGTCATACTTCTCTCCACACTTATAAATCCACACTACCACACTTATTCACCCTAGTATACTTTTATCTACTCCCAGTGTACCTAAGTCTACCTCACTATTTTCACACTAGCATCCACACTACGTATACTCATGCTTTTATGAATATTCGCTTACTAACATACTTTTACCCACACTTCCTGCTCTTTTCCCACACTTCCTGCTCTTTACCCACACTTCCTGCTCTTTTACCCACACTCTCTGCTCTTTTACCCACACTCTCTGCTCTTTTACCCACACTCTCTGCTCTTTTACCCACACTTCCTGCTCTTTTACCCACACTTCCTGCTCTTTACCCACACTTCCTGCTCTTTACCCACACTTCCTGCTCTTTTCCCACACTTCCTGCTCTTTACCCACACTTCCTGCTCTTTACCCACACTTCCTGCTCTTTACCCACACTTCCTGCTCTTTTACCCACACTTCCTACTCTTTTCCCACACTTCCTACTCTTTTTCCCACACTTCCTACTCTTTTCCCCACACTTCCTGCTCTTTACCCACACTTCCTGCTCTTTTTCCCACACTTCCTGCGTTATAGTAATAGAATTAGCACTGGTGATAGTAATAGTAGTAGCAGTAGAAGTAGTATTAGTTGTTGTAGTAGTAGTACCGGTAGTAATAATAATAATAATAATAATAAAAATGATAATAATAATAATAATAATAATAATAATAATAAATCAGCACCATTGTAAGTGAATATATTTGTGTGATAGGCAGACAGAGGGTGAGGCAGACGGATGGTACATGGGTAGGCAGGTAGGCAAGGAGGAGGCCGACAGGAAAAGCATAGGAGGCAGGCAGGCAGGGAGCATGAAAGGTAGGCAGGGGTGAGGCAATGTGGGAGGCAGGGAGGAGGCGTGAAAGGTAGACTGGGGTGAGGCAGGAGAGGCAGGGGACATGGGAGATAGGCAAAGAGGCTAGCTGGCAGGAAGGGAGGCAGGAAGGAGAGACAGAGAGCGTGGGAGGCAGGCTAGGGTGAGGCAGGTAAGCAAGCAGTCAGGCGAGGCAGGGGGCGTGTGAGATAGACTGAGGTTAGGCAGACAGCTAGGCAGACTAAAAAGGGGAGTCTGGGGTGAGGCAGCGATGGAGGCAGGCAGGCAGTGAGGGGTGAGTCAGGCAGAGTGAGGCAGTAAACATGATGACCATACCGATCTTTAACTCATTCAGGATCCTAATTTTTTCATTATTATTATTATTATTATTATTATTATTATTATTATTATTATTATTATTATTATTCTCTCTTAATATCATCGGTGGTTAGAGCATATTATTTCTCTGGCAAAATCAGGTCCGCAGATATTGGGTGCGCTGAACCGACCCCGCGTATTGTATTTTATCTTATTTTAGTTTATTTTTTACCCTACGCACTTGCTGACTTTTAGGGACCTTGATCGCCCATGTGAGGAGTACAGTTCTCACATGTTGGAGGGGGGTGGGGGAAGGCTTACCACATACAGCTCTTCTAAACAGGGTGGAGTCAAAGGATTCTCGTCTCATCAGCCCCTCTCATCGTATTGGCTCCTTTTGGCATCTCTCTCTTATCCAGTGTGTGTGTGTGTGTGTGTGTGTGTGTGTGTGTGTGTGTGTGTGTGTGTGTGTGTGTGTGTGTGTGTGTGTTCATATATTTCGAAGTGAACGCATCTTGCTTTGGCCTGTCCTTTGTTCAACGTTCTCTGGAAAATACAACTCTTTGCAGATTTTCAGCCTTGGGTTCTTCTTCTTTGCTTTCGAAAATAGACGGGGATGAGACGACACGCAGGAAGGGATAAGGCTGTGGACATGTTAGGCTGGGGTGAGGCAGGATAGGCAGGGTTGAGAGTGGTGAGGCAGGCAGGGAGGGGTGAGGCAGAGAAGGCAGGGGTGAGACAGTTTAGACAAAGGTGAGGCAGGGCAGGCAGGGGTGAAACAGGACAGGCAGGGGTGAACAGCGTAGGCAGGGGTGAGGCAGGGCAGGCAGGGGTGAGGCAGGTGGTGGCGTGTGTGGCCTCATTCCCGTGATGTCCCCTCCTGCCTCCCCTCCCCTCCCCCCCGGGCCGGGTGGTTGACCTGCAGGGTGAGGGACAGCCTAGCGGGGGTCACGGGGAGGGGGAGGGGGAGGGAGGGGAGGGGGAAAGAGGGGGAGGAGAAAGGAGAAGGGAGGGGGAGGAGAAAGGAGAAGGGAGGGGGAGGAGGAAGACATGGGGAGAGAGAGGGGAAGGGGATGAAGAAAAAGGAGGGGATGGGAGGGGGGAGGATGTGCGTGGAGGGGAAGGGTGGGGGAAAAAATAGGGGAGGGGAGAGAAGGGGGAGGAGGAGGTGGGGTGGGTTGGGGGTGATGGCAGTGTCGGTAGAGATGAGGAGGGGGGGATGGGGAGTGTCACAGGAAAGGGGGAAGTGACTGAAGTGAGGGGAGGGGGGGAGGGGGACGTAACCTAGCCATTGTTGGGGAGAGGGGGAGTGACCTGACTATTCTGAGAGGGGGGGGAAGTAACTTGACTGGTGGGGGGAGGGCAGTGTTGGAGGGGGTGGGGGAGTGACAGTTCGGTGAGGCGGGGGGAAGTGTCAGGCTCGTATCACTGTCAGAGGGGTTGGTGAGGGCAGTGACAGGGTGTGGTGGGGGTCAGTGTCATGAGGGTGGGGGTCAGTGTCAAGGGGGTGGGGGTCAGTGTCATGGGGTGGGAGTCAGTGTCATGAGGGTGGGGGTCAGTGTCATGGGGATGGGGTCAGTGTCAAGGGGGTGGGGGTCAGTGTCAAGGGGGTGGGGGTCAGTGTCATGGGGTGGGGGTCAGTGTCATGGGGTGGGGGTCAGTGTCATGGGGGTGGGGGTCAGTGTCATGGGGTGGGGGTCAGTGTCATGGGGGTGAGGGTCAGTGTCAAGATGTGTAAGGGGAGTGTCAAATGGAGTAGGGTGTCATGGGGGGTGGAAGGAGCGTCACAGGGGTAGGGAAGGTGTCAGGGCAGTCGAGGGGCAGTGTCACGGGGTAAGGGAAGTGTCACTGAGGGTAGGAGTAGTGCCATGGGAAGTAGGGGTCAGTATCGAAGTGGAAGGGGTAGGGGAAGTGTCAGGGGGGGGGCATCGGGGTGGGGGAAGTGTCAGGGGGAGTCACTGAGGTAGGGGAAGTGTTACGTGGGTAGGGGAAATGTCAGGGGGGGTCATTGAGGTAGGGGAAGTGTTACATGGGTAGGGGAAGTGTCAGGGGGGGTCATTGAGGTAGGGGAAGTGTTACGTGGGTAGGGGAAGTGTCATTGGGGTGGGGGAAGCGTCAGAGGGGGGGGTCACTGAGGTAGGAGAAGTGTTACGGGGGTAGGGGAAGTGTCAGGGGGGTCATTGGGGTGGGGGAAGTGTCAGGGGGGGTCATTGGGGTGGGGGAAGTGTTACGTGGGTAGGGGAAGTGTCAGGGGGGGTCATTGAGGTAGGGGAAGTGTCAGGGGGGGTCACTGAGGTAGGGGAAGTGTTACGGGGGTAGGGGAAGTGTCATAGCGGATCGAGGGGCAGTGTCGGGGGGTGGGGGGAAGTGTCAGTGTTCGTGGGGTGGGAAGTGACCTGCTGTGGTGGGGAGATAACAGGGCGGAAGTGGCCGCGCTAATGATGTCACCCCCCCCCCCGCCACAACCACCCGAGATGGCGGCGTCGCGGCGAGATGGCGGCGGGGCTACCAACGCTGTGGCGGATGTGGTAGGAATGTGGTGGTGGAGGTGGTAGGAATGTGGTGGTGGAGGTGGTAGGAATGTGGTGGTGGAGGTGGTAGCAATGTGGTCGTGGAGGTGGTAGGAATGTGGTGGTGGAGGTGGTAGGAATGCGGTGGTGGAGGTGGTAGCAATGTGGTGGTGGAGGTGGTAGGAATGTGGTGGTGGAGGTGGTAGGAATGTGGTGGTGGAGGTGGTAGGAATGTGGTGGTGGAGGTGGTAGCAATGTGGTGGTGGAGGTGGTAGCAATGTGGTGGTGGAGGTGGTAGCAATGTGGTGGTGGAGATGAAGATGATTGGAATGTGGTGAAAGTGATGATGGTTTTTGTGGTAGGAATGTGGTGGTGGAGGTGGTGGGAATGTGGCGATAGAGATGAAGATGACTGGGATGTCGTGGATGTGATGGTAGTAGTTGTGGTAGGAATATTGTGGTGGAGGTGGAGGTGGTAGGAATGTGGTGGAGGTGATGGTGGCTGGGGTAGGAATGTGGTGCTGATGGAGGTGGAGACAATGGGAATGTGGTGGAAGTGATGGTGGTGGCTGTGGTAGTGAGGTGGCGATGGTTGTGATGGTGGCGGTGGTAGTGATGGTGGTGGTTGTGGTAGTGAGGTGGCGATGGTTGTGATGGTGGCGGTGGTAGTGATGGTGGTGGTTGTGGTAGAGAGGTGGTGATGGTGTTGGTGGTGGTTGTAGTGGTGATGGTTGTGGTGGTGGTGGTTGTGGTAGTGGTGATTGTGGTTGCGGTAGACAGGCAGTGGTATAACTCAAAACGGGGCTATCAGAATTCACTTCATTTACATCAGTTTAACCTCACTTACCCTAATCGTAGCACAGCTCACCCTAATCTCATCTCACCTATGTGTATCTTATCTCTAATCCAGTAATCTCACCTAATCCCAGCCAGTTCAATCTAACCTAACTAATCCTAACTCAACTTCCCTCATCCCAACCCAACCCAACCCAACCCAATTCAACCCAACCTAACCCAGTCTAACCCAATCTAACCCAGCCCAGCCCAGCCCAACCCAACCCAACCCAACCCAACCCAACCCAACCCAACCCAATCCAACCCAACCCAACCTAACCCAACCCAACCCAACCCAACCCAACCCAATCTAACCCAACCCAACCCAACCCAACCCAATCCAACCCAACCCAACCCAACCCCACTCTATATAACCCAGAGAGAGAGAGAGAGAGAGAGCCATCAGCTGACTCATGTAAATATTGCGAACACGTGCTTCTGCTCTTGTGGTTGTAGTTGTGGTGTAGGTGTGGTGGCGTGGTGTGGTGTGGTGTGAGGGTTAGTGTGGTGTGGTTTTACGTAGTGTTGTGGGTGTGGTGTAGTGAGGTATTGGTGTGGTGTAGTGTTGGTGAAGAGAGTGTTTAGGTGATGTGGTTTTATGTAGTGTTGTGAGTGTGGTGTAGTGGGGTATTGGTGTGATGTGGTGTAGTGTTGGTGGTGTGGTGTGGTGTGGTGTGGTGGTTGTAATGGCTGTGGTAAAGTGTTAGTGTGGTAGTAAATTGTGGTGTGGTGTGGCGTGGGAGTTAGTAGTGGTGTGGTATATGGTAGTCTGCTGTGGTGTGGTGATGTGGTGGTATGCTGTGATGGTGTGGTGTGGTGTGATAATATGCTGTGGTGGTGTGGTAGAAGTATGCTGTGGTGGTGTGGAGTGTGGTGTTGTAGAAGCATGCTGTGGTGGTATAGTGTGGTGGAAGTACGCTGTGGTGCGGCAGTGTGGTAGCGGTGAGGCGGTGAGCTCATTTAGTAAATTAGCCACAAGAGGAAGGGACGCGATGGTGGTGGTTGTGGTAGCGATGCTGGTGGTAGTTGCGGCAGCGGTAGTGGCGATGGTGGTAATTGTGGTAGTGGCGGTGATGGTACTTGAGGTAGTGGCGGTGGTGGTAGCTGTGGTTGTCGGTGGTGGTAGTTGTGGTAGTGGTTGTGGTGGTAGTTGTGGTTGTGGTTTAGGTATATGTCATCCTGATGGTGGTAATGGTGGTGGTAGTTGTGGTAGTGGTGGTGGTGGTAGTTGTGGTAGTGGTGGTGGTGGTAGTTGTGGTAGTGGTGGTGGTGGTAGTTGTGGTAGTGGTGGTGGTGGTAGTTGTGGTAGTGGTGGTGGTGGTAGTTGTGGTAGTGGTGGTGGTGGTAGTTGTGGTAGTGGTTGTGGTGGTAGTTGTGGTTGTGGTTTTGGTATATGTCATCCTGATGGTGGTAATGGTGGTGGTAGTTTTAATAGCGATGGTTGTTTTGGTAGCGATGGTGGTAGTTGCAGTACCGATGGGGTAGTTGTGGTAGCAATAGTGGTACACACGATGGTGGTAGTGGTGACAGGGTAACGAAGGTTGAGGCAGGGTGGATGAGGCAGGGCGTGGTGAGGCAGAGTGGGTGGGGCAGGGCGTGGTGAGATGGGCGTGGTTAGGCAGTGAGGGTGAAGCAGGGCAGAGTGAGGCAGAGTAGTACCAGGCAGGGTGAAGGTGAAACAGGGTGAGGGTAAGGCAAGGTGAGTCAGGGTGAGGGTGAGACAAGACAGGGTGAGGATGAGCGGGACAGGGCAGGGTGAGGCAGAGCAGCACAAGGCAGTGTGAAGTTGAGCAGGGTGAGGCAGGGTGAGGCACAGGAGGATGAGGGTGAGCAAGGGGAGGGCAGGGTGAGGCAGAGCAGCACAAGGCAGTGTGAAGTTGAGCAAGGTGAGGCAGGGTAATTAAGGGTGGGGTGAGGCAGGGTGAGCAGGGCAGGGTGAGGCAGGGCAGGGTGAGGCAGGGCAGGGTGAGGGTGGAGGTCATCGTCTTCTCCGCGGGGGGTAGCCAAGGTTTCTAGGTCCTGTCTCGCTCCTGCCTCACCCTTGCCTCACTCCTGCCTCACCTTTGCCACGCTCCTGCCTCACCCTTGCCCCAGTTCTGCCTCACCATTACCTCAATTCTGTCTCAGTCCTGCCTCACCCTTGCCACGCTCTTGTCTCACCCTTGCCTCGCCCTTTTCTCGCTCCTGCCTCACCTTTGCCTCATCCCTTCGCAACCTCCCATGACTGATTTATTATAAGGCTGTGGTAAAAAAAATAGCTATTTATCTATCTGTCTATCTATCTGTCTATCTATCTATCCGTCTGCCTGTATCTATCTACCTGTCTGTCTGTCTCGCTGTTGCCTCGTCCTGCCTCACCCTGCTTCACCTTTCTCATCCTGCCTCGCACCTGCCTCACCCCTAGGTCACCTCTCTCACCCTTTCTCGACCCTTTCTCACCTTGTCTTGCTCCTTCTGTCTTCCTTTTGCCTCACCCTCTGCCTCACTCTTGCCTCACTGCTGCCTTGCTGCCTCTTTCCTGCCTAAACTATGCCTTCCCCTCTCACACCCACTGCTTCACCCTTTCCTTGCTCCTGCCTCCCCTCTGCCTCATCCCTGCCTCTCTCCTGCCTCACCTCTGCCTCTCCTACCTTCCCTCTGCCTCATCCCTGCCTCGCTCCTGCCTGACCTCTGCCTTTCTCATCCTCGCTCGTCTCATGTCTGTTTTCTCACCGCGACATGCCTAGCCACTCCCTTGTGTCGCCACCCTCTGCCTAACTCATCCTCGTCCTGCCTCACACCTCTGCCTCACCACCCTCTGCCTAATTCATCCTTGTCCTGCCTCATCTCCTCTGCCTGACCACCCTCCCTGCCTCAATACGCCCTGCCTTACCACAACCTACCCTACCACCCCTACCTCTCATACCCTACCTCACTACCCCTGCCGCACCACATCCTGCCTCACATACCCTACCTCACCACCCGTGCCTCACCACATCCTGCCTCACATACTCTACCTCACCACCCCTGCCTCACCACATCCTGCCTCACATACCCTACCTCACCACCCCTGCCGCACCACATCCTGCCTCACCACCCCTACCTCACCACCCGTGCCTCACCACATCCTGCCTCACATACTCTACCTCACCACCCCTGCCTCACCACATCCTGCCTCACATACCCTACCTCACCACCCCTGCCGCACCACATCCTGCCTCACCACCCCTACCTCACCACATCCTGCCTCACATACCTTACCTCACCACCCCTGCCTCACCACCCCAGACATCCACCCTACCTCACCACACCCTGCCTCTCCCTCTGCCTACCTCATCCTCTCTGCTTTATCTGAGTTCCGGCTCTCCTTTCTCAAATTCAAAGACACCCGTATTGGTCAGCACTTGAGCGATGTCCTGGTGGTCACCCATATCCAAAACTAAATCGCTCAGGAAGGGATGTTAGGGAAGAAAATAGACCACTGATACACGCAAACATAGGCACAATAGCATTTCGACTTTCACATGCAGACACGCTTTTCCCCTTACATACTTGGTTAGCGTGGGATAAGTTTCATTCTGGTCATCACTCTCCCCCCCGAGGAAAAAGGTCCTATATAGTTGCAGTTAGGGATGGTACAATTAGGGATGGTACAGTTAGAATGGTACAATTAGAATGGTACAATTAGAATGGAATAATTAGGGTAGGTGGGGGCGCTCACCATCCACTCACTCGATGTATTGCTGCTGTCACGTGTCTGCCCTTTCCTCTCCTCCATCCTTCTTTCCTTCCATCCTATTCTGTCTTTCTTTCCTTCATTCTTTCCTCGTCCTTCAGCCTACGGGTGACTTTACATTCCCTCTTCTGTCTTTCCTTCATTCTTTTCTCTTCCTTCTGCCTGTGGGTGAACATGCCAAATGGTTCCTGTACACCAGGGAACCATTTACTACGCTGAGTGGTAACCATATAACCAAATTTTGTTGTCTCGTGGTTTAGTGGGTAATTATGGCGCTCCAGTCGGATTGAGGTGGTGAAGGTTTATATCCAAGGGGTGGTTGGGGTTGAGTGAGCCTGGTCACTCTCATATGAAATGTCAGGACCAACTTGCCTAGCTCCGGGCTCCTACGCTCCTCATGGGGCAATGTAGGATTGGATGATGAATGAATGAATGAATAAATAGGGATGGTACAATTGGTGGTAGTGTAAGAGACGGTAGTGTTGGTAGATATTGTCGCGAGTGTTAGGTGCCTGGGTTGGGCTCGATCTTGAGGTCATTTGAACAGCGTCACCCATTTATTACTTGACCGTCACCCCGGCCTTGCCCTGCCTCGCCACAGCTTGCACACCTACCCGCTACTTGCCTCACCCCCCCACCCTCTCCTGCCTCACCCACCCTGCCCTGCCTATCCCCCTGCCTGACTACCTCCCTGCCTCACCTCTTCTATCGCCATCTTTCCTCTCCTCCCTCCCTATCTTTCCTCTTCCCTTCCCCCCATTCCTCTCCCCCTCCCCAGCTTTCCTCTCCCCCTCTCCCCTTCCTGTCCACCTCTCCCCTTCCTCTTCCCCCTCCCCTCCTTCCTCTCCCTCCTCCCCCCTCCCCTCCTTCCTCCCTCTGTTTACTTCTTTTGCCTGCCCCCCCCCCCCGTTAACTGCCTACCCCTGCCTCCCACTTCCTGCTTACCCTTTCTCCTGCCTCCCCCTGCCTGGGTGCCCCTTGTGGCAGGCCCAGGTCACACATCGCGGGGGTCAAAGCGGGTCAGCCTGCAGCGATGGGGGCAGGCAGGCAGGCGGAGAGGGGGGGTTAGACAGGAGGCAGGGGGAGGGGGAGGGGGGTTAGGCAGGAGGCAGAGGGAGGGGAAGGGGGGTTAGCAGGAGGCAGGCTGGGTGGGGGGTTAGAAAGGAGGCAGAGGGAGGGGGAGGGGCAGGCAGTCTGGCGGGGAGGGGGTTTAAGCAGGGGCAAGGGGGTTAGGCAGGGGAGGTGGAGGGGCAGGCAGGGAAGTAGGCAGGGGCTGGATGGACGAGGTAGACAGGAGAGAGGCAGAGGTAGGCACGGGCGAGGCAGAGGCAGGCAGGGGTGAAGTAAAAGGTAGGCAGGGGTGAAGTAAAAGGTAGGCATGGGTGAGGCAGAGGTAGGCAGGGGTGAGGCAGAGTAGGTAAGGCAGGGGTGTATGCGTCTCCCAGCTCACCTCTCCACTTTCTTCATCTCACGCACCCCGCCGTCAAATTGAAAGAGAGAGAGAGAGAGAGAGAGAGAGAGAGAGAGAGAGAGAGAGAACGAGAGCGAGAGAGAGAGAGAGAGAGAGAGAGAGAGAGAGAGAGAAAGCGTCGGGGGGAGACCTTGCTTGCCCGGGGGTTGGAGGGGGGATGGGGGGTTAGAGGGGGGGTTGGGGGGTCTTGGGAAGTGGTGGCTCAGTGGTGAAGGAGGTGGCCTGGTGTTTGAAAGGACGTGAGTTCGATTCCCAGGTAGGACAGGGTTAGTTTGGTGAGTATCGAGGGTTAATTGACCTTGGAAACCCTTAACCCATTCTCCATAGCGATTTATTGTTACGCCTTTCAATATTTTTTTTTTTTCCTTGCATATCATCCACTGTGGTTCTCTCTCGCTGTGTGTGTGTGTGTGTGTGTGTGTGTGTGTGTGTGTGTGTGTGTGTGTGTGTGTGTGTGTCAGGTCTCTTCTAAATTCCTGCACATTTACGCCTTACTTACGACGAATAAGTTTTTGCGTAAGCTTCCCATTGTCTGCTTGGTTGTGACGTCACGGGAAAGATCGTAAATACCGGCCTCTCATTGGCTGTTTGGTTGTGACGTCACGGGAATGCACCAAAATAACGGCTTCTCATTGGCTGGCTGGTGGTGACGTCACGAGAATGCACGGAGATACCGGTTTCTCATTGGCTGTCTGGTTGTGACGTCACGGGAAAGCACAAATACCGGTTTCTCATTGGCTGTCTGGTTGTGACGTCACGGGAAAACACAAATACCGTCCTCCCATTGGCTGCTCGATGGTGACGTCACGGGACCCTCGCCTCTGATTGGTGGAGACGTCATCACAACGGGAGGTCTGGCCGCCGTGACGTCAGGCTTGGGATTGCAATTGAGCGTGCATGATTAGTTTGCAAGTTTGACAAGCAAGAAATGTGGCTTGAGTGATAGGAGTTAGGAGTGGATTGTGTTGAGGTGGAGGGGGGAGGGAGAGGGGGAGAAGAGGAGGGGGAGGGGGAGGGGGAGAGGAGGGGAGGGGAGAGGAGCAGGAGAGGGGAAAGGAAGAAGGGGAGGGGGAGAAGAGAAAGGGAGAGGAGAAGGAGGAGGGAGGAGTGTAAAGGATGCAAAGGGGAAGAGGGAAGAATGGGTACGGGAGGAGAGAAGGGAAGAGGGGAGATTGGAGGGGGAGGAAGAAGGGAAAGGAGGGGGAGAGAGGGGGGAGGAGAGGAAGGAGGGGGAGGGGAGGAGGGAGGAGAGGAAGGGAAGGAGGAGGGAGGGAATGGTGAGGAGAGGAGGGGAGTGGGAAATGGAAAGCGGAAGCGATGGAAGGAAGAGGGGAAAGAAGAGGATATAGGAGGGAGGGGAAGAGGGAGAAGGGGAGGGGAAAGGGACGGGAAAGAAAGGGAGGAAAGGAGGGGAGAGGGGAGGAGAAAGGGGGGGATAGAGTGAGGGAGGGGAAGCGTCTGGGGAAGGGGGAGAGAGGGAGGGAGGGGGAAGGGTGGAAGGTGTTAGGGTGAGTCAGAGAGAGGAACGATAGGAAGTGAGGCAGGGTGAGGAGGAGGTAGGGTTAGGTATGGACAGGGTAAGGCAGGATGGGGATTAGGCAGGGCAAGGTACGGTAGGGAAGGGTTAGGATAAATTAGGGTGAACAGAGGCAGGGTGAGGACAGGATGAGGTAGGGTGAACATAATGCACTTCGAGGCAAGGCCAGGATAAGGCAGGGTGAGGTGAGATGAGGCAGGGAAAGCAAGAGTAAGGCAGGGTCAGACAGGGTATGGCAGGGCTAGGTAAGAGTAAGGCTGGGCCAGCTAGGATAAGGCAGGGCTAGGCTAGGGTAAGGCAGGGCTAGGCAAGGGTAAGGCAGGGCCAGCTAGGGTAAGGCAGGGCTAGGCAGGCTAGGGTGGTGTGGTCGCCCTCACAACATCACTATTCTTAGTGGCCCCGGTGACGCCAGCACGCACTGCCTCACCCCCCTTGCATGTCTGCCTCACCCCCCTGCATGTCTGCCTTACCCCCATGTATGTCTGCCTTACCCCCTCACCACATGTCTGCCTCCCCCTCCCCCTGCATGTCTGCCTCACCATTTTCCCCCCGCATGCCTGCCTCACCCCTTGTGCCTTACTCCTGTCTGCCCGTCGGCCTCACCCCTGTCTGCCTCACCCCTGCCTGCCTGCCTCACCCTTACTTACTCCCTCTGCCTGCCTCTCTCTGCCTGCCTGCCTGCCTGCCTGATTCACCTCTTTCTCCCTCGCCTTGTCTGCCGCTGCCTTGCTACCACATTCTTGTCTCCCCATGTGCCGTACCTCTGCCTACCTGCTCCTCCTCCTGCCTGCCTCTCCTGCCTGTGTGCCTGCCTGTCTCATCTGTCTGCCTCTCCACCACCCTGCCTTCCTTCTTCCTGCCTATTTGGCTGCTGCCCTCCCTACCCCCATCCTGCCTCCCGGGCTGCCTTACCCTTCTTGCCTTCCTCTCCTGCCTACCTCCCTTCATGTTTCTCCTCTACCTACCTCCCTTACTTCTGCCTCACCATGTTCACTTTACTTCTACTTACCTCTCCCTTCCTGCCTCACCCCTCCCTGCCTGAGCACCGTCTTGCCTACCTACCTAAATCATTCCTGCCTTCCTGCCTGCCCACCCGAATGCACTCCTTGCCTCACCTCCTGCCTACCTTGTTGCCTATCCTCCTACTTGTTTATCTGCCTCCCTGCCTCTCCTCCTGCCTGCCTACCTTTTTGCCTCTTCTGCCTTCCTGCCTACCCTTGCCTCTCCTCCTGCCTTCCTACTTGCGTTCTTGCCTACCCTTCCTTTTTATTTTCATGCTTATCCTCATGCTTGTCTGCCTGCTTACCCACCTCCCTCCCTCCCTCCCTCCCTTCCTACTTCCCTACCTACGTACTTACCTACCTACCCACCTCCCTCCCTCCCTACTTACCCAACTACCTACCTACCTACTTGCCTACCTACCTACCTACCTACCTACCTACCTACCAGTGCACTATGTCGGCGCCCCTCGCAGTGAGTGGCGGCATTACATATTTATCAGTGGATTGCTGGGGTGGGTAGGTAGGTAGGTAGGTAGGTAGGTAGGTAGGTAAGTAGGTAGGTAGGTGAGTAGGAAGGTAGGTAGGTAGGTAGATAGGTAGGTAGGTAGGTAGGTGAGTGGGAAGGTAGGTAGGTAGGTAGGTGGTTGGTAGGTAGGTAGGTAGGTAGATAGGTAGGGGGTGGGTGGGTGGATATGTAGGTGGGTAGGTGGGTGGGTAGGTAGGTAGGTAGGTGAGTGGTTAGGTAGGTAGGTGGGTAGGTTGGTGAGTAAGAGGGTAGTCGTCCGTAGGTGGTTTGGTAGTAGGTAGGTAGGTGAGTGGGTAGGTAGGTAGGCAGGTAGGTAGGTGGGTGGATATGGGTTGTGGGTGGGCGATAGGTTGAGAGAGAGAGAGAGAGAGAGAGAGAGAGAGAGAGAGAGAGAGAGTGACGAAACTTGTGGTCGCGATGGTGGTAGTTGTGGTGGTGGGGGTTACGGGAGAGGCGTGGGATGGTGGTAGTTGTGGTAGATAGTTTGATAGTGGTAGTTCCGGTGGTGGTAGTTGCAGGAGCGATGGTAGGTATATAATGGCAGTAGTTGTGGTTGTACTATAGTTGTGGTAGTAGTAATGGTGGTAGTTGTGGTAGTAGTGATAATTGTGGTGGTTGTAGTAATGTTTGTAGCAGACCAATTGGTAGTAATGTTGATAGTAGTGAGAATATTGGTTGTAGTAGTAGTAGTAGTGGTGGTGGTTGTGGTGGTGGTGGTGGTGGTAGTAGTAGTAGTAGTGACAGTTGTGGTAGTATAAGTGAATGTTATAGGTTTGTGGTGACGGTACTGATGATGATAGTGGTGATAATAGTTGTAGTTGTGGTAGTAATGATCGTGGTAGTGTGAGGGGGTTAGTGTGATGGGTGAGGCAGCGAGTATGAGGCAGCGTTTTCACTCACATGGGTGCAGTGTGAGGGGAGGGGGTGGTGGGGAGGAGAGGGATGCAGTATGAGCGGCAGTATGAGGAGAGAGGAGGAGAGGGGACATCAGTGTGAAGAGTGAGTGAGGTAGGGTGTGGTGTGGGATAGGAGAGAGAGCAGTATGAAGGGGGAGAGAGGGGTGATAGTGTGATGGATGAGGGAGAATAAGATGGCAGTATGTGGCAGGAAGGGGAGCAGTATGAGGAGCCAGTATGAGGGTGCGAGAGAGAGGAGCAGTATGAGGAGTGAGAAAGGGAAGGCGGAGCGGCATAAAGGGCAGTATGAGGATAGAGGGATAAATATAAGAGCCCAGTATGAGGGGTTCAGCAGTATGAGTGGGCCAGTATGAAAGAGCCAGTATGAGGAGTGAGAGAGGGGAGGGAGGATCAGTATGAGAGATGACATAGGGGAGCAGGAATATAAGGGACCAGTATGAGGGGTTCAGCAGTATGAGGGGGCAAGTATGAGGATTGAGAGAGGAGGGTGGACCAGTATGAGGGATGACGGGGGAATAGGAATACAAGGGAGGAGTATGAGAGACGACGTAAGGGGAACAAGAACATAAGGTCCCAGTATGAGGCGTGCAGTATGAGGGTAAGGCTAAGGGTTTTTTGCCAGTGTTCACGAAGGATGGCAGGGCAGGGCAGGGCAGGGCAGGGCAGGGCAGGGCAGGGGACGCCACAAAAAATAAGCAGGGGGGAGACCGACCTTCCAGCCCACGCACACACGCACACGCGTACGTACACAGACACTGCTACACATACATATATACATACGTGCATACATACTATACATGCATACGTACATACACACAATGAGCAGAGGAGAGAGTGACCTTCCAGCCCACGCACACACACATATACATACATACGTACACACACCTGCTATAAATATACATATACTTACATACATACGTACATTTATACATACATACATACATACATATATGCATATATACATACACAAACATTCATATATATATATATATATATATATATATATATATATATATATATATATATTTATTTATTTATTTGTTTATTAATATTTGCACACACACACACATACACACACACACACACATACACACACACAGGGCCGTGTGGGGTGGCCTGCTTGTCACCATATTGATTGTAATCTCATTAAGGCGATGGCATTTAGGAGGGGGAGGGGAGGGGAGGAGGGGGAGGGGGGAGGTCAAAGCGGGGAGGAGAGAGAAAAATGTTGAAAGGGAAGGAAAGTGTGGAGAGAGAGAGGGAGAGAGAGAGAGAGAGAGAGAGGAAATGTAGGGTGGAGAGGAGAGGTTGGGGAGGAGGAGGATTGGGGAATAGTAGGGGAGGGGATAGAGAGGTGGGGGTGAGGGAGAAGGGATGGGGGTAGCTAGGGTGGGGGGATGGAAACAGGGGGTGGTGGAGGGGGGAGGGGGCAAGATAATGATGATGGGGAGGACAGGGTAAGGGTGGGGATAGAGAGGTGGGGGTGAAGGAGAGGAGAGGGAGTGGGAAACAGGGTGGGGGTGGAGGGTGGGGGGCTGTAGGTGAGGGGGAAGAGAGGGGTATAGCTTGAGTGGGGGAATGAAAACAGGGTGGGGGTGGAGGAAGGGGGGGTAGGAGGTAGAGGAGGGGGTTGGGGGAGAACGGGTGGGGATAGCAGGGGGTGGGGAGATTGTGAGGTGTGTGTGAGACAAGGGGTGGGGGAAGGTGGATGGGGGAGGAGGTGGGGTGGGGGTAGGTGGGATGGAGGAGGAGATGGGGTGGGGGGAGTAGGGTGAGGGGAGGAGGTGGGGTGGGGGAGGGGGTGGGGGTTTTGGAGCACTTAGTGGGGTCGCAGCTGGTGGTCATAAATGGTTGTGTCATAAAGGTGGGGCTGTAAAGTGGGGGATGGGTCAGGGAGGGGGGAGGGGGGGAGAGAAAGGGAGGGGGGAGAGGGAGAGGGGAAGGAACATGGAAAGGAAAGGACACAGGAAAAGTAATGGGAAAGGAGGGGGGGGGAAGGAGGGGGCAGAGAGAGAGAGGGAAAGGAGGGGGAATGGAATGGGAGGGAGGGAAGGGGAGGGTATAGAGATAGCAAGGGGAGGGGGAGGAAGAAGAGGGAGGGAGGGGGAGAAGGAGGAAAGGGGAAGGGGAGGGGAGTAAAAGAGGAAAGAGGGAGGGAAGGGAGAAGGAAGAAAAAGGTAGGAATGGGGGAAGGGGAGGGGAGGGGAGGGGAGGGGAGGAGAGGGGAGGGGAGGGGGGGAGGTATACCACCGTGTCAAATCGGAAGACACCACAACCAATTTTGAGAGAGAGAGAGAGAGAGAGAGAGAGAGAGAGAGAATAACCCGGGTAGCAACCAACGAAAGGAGAGAAAAGAGAGAAAGAGAGGAGGAGGAGGAGGAGGAAGAAAGAAGAGATGTGAGAGAGAGAGAATGTAAAAATGGAGGGGGAGAGTGCGAGGGGAGAGGAGGAAGGGAGGAAAAAGTGGGAGGAAAAAGGATATCCCGTGAGAGAGAGAGAGAGAGAGAGAGAGAGAAAGAGAGAGAGAGAGAGAAAGAGAGAGAGAGGAATGATGGTGATGAGGATGAAGATTGTGTAAGAATATGTACGTGTAAACACAAGTGATGAAGGTAGATAGACAGACAGACAGACACAGGAGATAGATAGATAGATAGATAGATAGAGAGAGAGAGAGAGAGAGAGAGAGAGAGAGATTCCACCAACACGTGTAATAATAAGATGAGGATAAAAGCAATGTGATAATCCAGGTCTAATTATATATACCCTAATCTGTCCCTTTCTCCCTCCACAGGTGAGTTAATTGGCCGCTCATACCTGGGGATACCTGCCTCCTGTGAGTGTTTGTTTGTTTTGTTTTGTCAGGTCATGTATCTATCTATCTATCTATTGCCAGGCGCCTCAATCCCGTTCGGGGTGGCCACAAACAAATCGCCTCCACGTCTCCCTGTCCCATAAAAATTTGTGATATTTCTTGTTTAATCTTTTCTTCTTCTTTCTTTTATTTTTCTTCGTGTTTTCTTTTTTTCGTTTTCTAATCTTCCTTTTTCTTCTTCTTCCTCTCCTCCTCCTCCTCCTCCTCATCATCATCATCATCATCATCATCATCATTCATCTTCTTCTTCTTCTTCTTCATCTTCTAGTCACCCTCCTCTTCCTCCTCCTCTTCTTCCTCCTCCTCCTCCTCCTCCTCCTCCTCCTCCTCCTCCTCCTCCTTAGCAATTTATTTTTGGGTATGGCTGGTTAATATCCTTTTGTATGTTATTTGTGCAGAGTATGATGAAAGGATTTATGTAACACAGAAGAGGACAGTAAGGTGCACTAAACAAAATAAATCGCTTAGGAAAAGGTGTTAGGGATACGAGAATACGGGCCTAAGAATGCATATTGTGACTTCGAATAATTATTAACCATGGCCTTTATTCCCATTGGTTACGGAAACTCCCTAACACCTTTTTCTAAGCGATTTATTTTGTTTATTACACCTTACTGTCTCATGCATAATGGTGCAAGTAGAGAGGTGTGGGGTGGTTGCGTTGGGTTAGGTTAGGGTAGGGTAGAGTTGGGTAGGGTAGGGCTGGGTAGGGTAGGGTAGTTTAGGTTTGGTTAGGTTAGGTTGGGTTAGGGTAGGGTAAGGTAGGGTAAGGTAGGGTAGGGTAGTTTAGGTTTGGTTAGGTTAGGTTGGGTTAGGGTAGGGTAGGGTAGGGTAAGGTAGAGTAGGGTAGGGTAGGGTAGGGTAGATTAGGTTTGGTTAGGTTAGGGTAGGGCAGGGTAGGGTAGGGTAAGGTAGGGTAGGTTTGGGTAGGTCAGATACAGGTGTGAAATTAATGACAAGGTAAAAGTAAATGATGGAGGGTTAATGTGACTGGGAAGGTGACATTACCACCTGTTGATTACACCTGACTAATGAGAAGGTGGACAGGTAAGGTGGTGATGAGAGGTTCAGGTGGAGAGGGAAGGTGAGGTGAGGCTGGGTTAGGATAGGTCAGGTTGGGTTAGATTAGGTTAGGCTGGGGTAGATTAGGTTAGGCTGGGGTAGATTAGGTTAGGCTGGGGTAGATTAGGTTAGGGTGGGGTAGATTAGGTTTGGTGATAAGTGGATGTGGTGATGGTGGACACAGGTGGAAGGGAAAGTGATTAGGGTCGTGACTTCAGGTGACCTTTCCCTTCCACTCTTCCACCTATCTGCCACTCTCTCTCTCTCTTCCACTCCTCTCTTCCCTGTCTGCCTCTTTGTCCACCTCTCTGCTTCTCTCTCTCTCTCTCTCTCTCTCTCTCTCTCTCTCTCTCTCTCTCTTTCTCTCTCTCTCTCTCTCGGCGTGGGTGGAGGGTTGGTGGAGAAAGTCAACTCCTCCCTGCCCCACCCTCACCTCCCTGACCTCCTCCCTAACCTCCACCCTCACCCTTCACTCTCTCTCTCTCTCTCTCTCTCTCTCTCTCTCTCAATTCTGTCTTCCTCCCCCTACTCCATACCAAGATCTCTCCCCCTCCCCTCCCCCTCCTTGAGTTTTCTGTCCCTCCCCTACCCCTCATCTAGACCTACCTTCCCTCCGTCCCCTCTCCTCCCCTCCTTTCCTTTCCCCTCCCCTCCCCTCCCCTCCCCTCCCCTCCCCTCCCCATTTACCTGTCCTACGAGCTGTCCCTTGAAACCAGTCCCCCTCCCCCTCCCCTTCTTCCCTCCCCCTCTTCCTCCCCCTCCCCCTACTTGTTTCTCTACCGTTACTTATACCCTCTGCCTGCCTCTTCCTGCCTAACCTTGCCTGCCTAACCTTGCCTGCCACACCCTGCCTCATCCCTCCCTGCCACACCTTGCTTCTCTCCTTTTCTTTTCCTTCCTGCCTCACCCTACCTATCTCCTCCTCACCCTTCCTGCCTCACTCTACCTCCTCTGCCTCACCCTTCTCTGCCTCACCCTGTCTACCTCACCCTAGCTTCATCTCTAACCCTTTCCTTACCCTCACGCCCTTCCTATCCCTCCACCTCTACCCTCCCTCCCTTCCTCTTCCTCCTTCCTTCCTCCTTCCTCCCTTCTCCCTCTCTCTCCCTCACTCCCCTACCCATCCCCCTCGTCTCTCTATCTCCCCTCTTCCCTTCACTCCCCTCCCCTCTTCCCTTCACTCCCCTCCCCTCCCCTCCCCTGCTCTTCCTTTCCCTACTCTTCCCTCTCTCTCCCTCTCCTCCCCTCCCCTCCCCCGTTTCTTCCTTGTGTCCATCCTGCTCTTCCCCCCTCCCCCTCTCCCTCCCGGATCCCTCCCCCCCCCAGCAAGACAACGATGGGGAGAAGAAACCGGAACTCTCCCCCTCCCCCTCCCCCTCCCCCTCCCGTTCTCCCCCTTCTCTACCCCCTCCCCTTTCTTCGAGCATCCCCTCCTCCCTTTCCCCCTCTCCTTTCTCCCTTTCTCCCTCTCTCTCTTTCTTCTCCTTCTCACTGCTCTCACCTCCATCTCCCTTCTTCCATCACTCTCTTTCTCGTCTCTTCTTTTCCTCCCCTTTATCCTCCCTCCTCCCTCCCTCCTCCCTCCCTCCTCTTGATCCTCCCTTCTCCCTCCCTCTCCTTCCTCCCTTCTCCCTACCCATCTTTCTTTCCTTCTTCCCTCCCTCTCTCCCTTCCCCTCCCTGTAGTCTTCCTCCCTCCTCCCTCTCCCTACTTCTTGCTCCCTCCTTTCTTCCCTCTCATTTCGCTTCCCCCTCCCCTCCTCTCCCCTCCCCTCCCCTCCCCTCCCTTTCCCTTCCCCTCCCCTCCCCTCCCCTCCCCTCCCCTCCCCTCCTCTCCCCTCCCCCTTTGACCTGTCGCTGCAGCCTCTTGGACCCGCCCACCCCTAAGGGCATCCCCCACCTCCTGCTTCCCCCTCCCTGCCTCCCCCTCCTTCCCCTCCCCTCCTCCTACTTTCTTTTCTCCCTTTCCCCCCTCCCCTCCTCCTGCTCCCCCTCCTTCCCCTTCCCTCCTCCTACTCCCCCTCCTCCCCCTCCCCTCCTGCTTTTCTTTCTCTCCCTACCCCCTCCCTGCCTCCCGTCCCTCCCCCTCCCCTCCTTCTGTCTCCATTTTCTCCCCTTCCCCTCCCTGCCTCCCTTTTCTCCCCCTGCCCCTCCCTGCCTCCCTTTTCTCTCTCCTTCCTGCCTCCTTTTCCTCCCCCTATCCCTTCACTTGCCTCCCGTTTCTCTCCCTTTCCCCTCCCTCCCTCCCTTTCCTCCTCCTCCTCTTTTCCTCCTTTTCCTCCCTCCCCTCCCTTCCCCTCCCCTCCCCCAACTATCATTCTTCCCGTGCCTTCCCCTCCAGCCCCTGTAATAGTAAGGCAGGGTGAGGAAGAGTGAAGCAGGGTGAGGCAGGACAAGGGGGGTGAGGTAGAGTGAGGTAGGGTAAGGCAGGGTGAGGCAGAGCGTGACAGGATGATGAGGTAAGGTGAGGCAGGATGGGGAAGGGCTGGGTGGCTTCAAGTAGCTTGCGTGAGAGGGTGTGGCAGGGTGAGAAGGAAAGGTAGGGTGAGGCAGGAAGGGTGAGAAGGTAAGGCAGGGTGAAGAAAGAAGGGTGAGGCAAACAGGGTGAGAAGGTGAGGTAGGGTGAGGCAAACAGGGTGAGAAGGTGAGGTAGGGTGAGGCAAACAGGGTGAGAAGGTGAGGTAGGGTGAAGAAAGCAGGGTGAGGCAGGGTGTGAGGCGGTTGGATCAATTTTCAGATAATTTGGGTAATGTGGCCAGCGAGGGTCACCCCTGGTGGTGGTGGTGGTGGTGGTGGTGGTGGTGGTGGCAGTGGTGGTGGTGGTGGTGGCAGTGGTGGTGGTGGTGGTGGTGGTGGTGGTGGTGGTGGTGGCAGTGGTGGTGGTGGTGGTGGTGGTGGTGGTGGTGGTGGTGGCAGTGGTGGTGGTGGCAGTGGTGGTGGTGGTGGTGGTGGTGGTGGTGGTGGTGGTGGTGGTGGCAGTGGTGGTGGTGGCAGTGGTGGTGGTGGTGGTGGTGGCAGTGGTGGTGGTGGTGGTGGTGGCAGTGGTGGTGGTGGCTGTGGTGGTGGTGGTGGTTGTGGTGGTGGTGGCAGTGGTGGTGGCAGTGGTGGTGGTTGTGGTGGTGGTGGTGGCAGTGGTGGTGGTGGCAGTGGTGGTGGTGGCAGTGGTGGTGGTGACAGCGGTGGTGGTGGTGGTGGCAGTGGTGGTGGTGGTGGCAGTGGTGGTGGTGGTGGAAGTG
This sequence comes from Coenobita brevimanus, assembly GCF_032717465.1. Taxonomy (NCBI): domain Eukaryota; kingdom Metazoa; phylum Arthropoda; class Malacostraca; order Decapoda; family Coenobitidae; genus Coenobita; species Coenobita brevimanus. Next base: position 37,874,517 of record NC_136974.1, read on the forward strand.
GTGGTGGTGGTGGCAGTGGTGGTGGTGGCAGTGGTGGTGGTGATGGCAGTGGTGGTGGTGGTGGTGGTGGTGGTGGTGATGGCAGTGGTGGTGGTGGTGGCAGTGGTGGTGGTGGTGGTGGCAGTGGTGGTGGTGGTGGTGGCAGTGGTGGTGGTGGTGGTGGTGGCAGTGGTGGTGGTGGTGGTGGTGGCAGTGGTGGTGGTGGTGGTGGCAGTGGTGGTGGTGGTGGTGGTGGTGGTGGTGGCGGTGGTAGTGGCAGTGGTGGTGGTGGTGGTGGTGGCTGTGGTGGTGGTGATGGCAGTGGTGGTGGTGGTGGCAGTGGTGGTGGTGGTGGCAGTGGTGGTGGTGGCAGTGGTGGTGGTGATGGCAGTGGTGGTGGTGGTGGTGGTGGTGGTGGTGGTGGTGGCAGTGGTGGTGGTGGTGGTGGTGGTGGTGGCAGTGGTGGTGGTGGTGGTGGCAGTGGTGGTGGTGGTGGTGGCAGTGGTGGTGGTGGTGGTGGTGGCAGTGGTGGTGGTGGTGGTGGCAGTGGTGGTGGTGGTGGTGGTGGTGGTGGTGGTGGCAGTGGTGGTGGTGGTGGCAGTGGTGGTGGTGGTGGCAGTGGTGGTGGTGGTGGTGGTGGCAGTGGTGGTGGTGATGGCAGTGGTGGTGGTGATGGCAGTGGTGGTGGTGATGGCAGTGGTGGTGGTGGCAGTGGTGGTGGTGGCAGTGGTGGTGGTGGTGGCAGTGGTGGTGGTGGTGGCAGTGGTGGTGGTGGCAGTGGTGGTGGTGGCAGTGGTGGTGGTGGCAGTGGTGGTGGTGGCAGTGGTGGTGGTGGTGGCAGTGGTGGTGGTGGTGGTGGCAGTGGTGGTGGTGGCAGTGGTGGTGGTGGCAGTGGTGGTGGCAGTGGTGATGGTGGTGATGGCAGTGGTGGTGGTGGCAGTGGTGGTGGTGGCAGTGGTGGTGACATTGGTGGTGGTGGTGGTGGCAGTGGTGGTGGTGGTGGCAGTGGTGGTGGTGGCAGTGGTGGTGGCAATGATGGTGGTGGTGGTGATGGCAGTGGTAGTGGTGGTGGCAGTAGTGGTAGTGGTGGTGGCAGTGGTGGTGGTGGTGGTGGCAGTGGTGGTGGCAGTGATGGTGGTGGTGGTGATGGCAGTGGTAGTGGTGGTGGTGGTGGTGGTGGTGGTGGTGGTGGTGGTGGCAGTGGTGGTGGTGGTGGTGGTGGTGGAGGTGGTGGTGGTGGTGGTGGTGGTGGTGGCAGTGGTGGTGGCAGTGGTAGTGGCGGTGGTGGTGGTGGTGGTGGCAGTGGTAGTGGTGGTGGCAGTGGTAGTGGTGATGGCAGTGGTAGTGGTGGTGGCAGTGGTGGTGATGGCAGTGGTAGTGGTGGTGGCAGTGGTGGTGATGGCAGTGGTAGTGGTGGTGGTGGCAATGATGGTGGTGGTGGTGATGGCAGTGGTAGTGGTGGTGGTGGTGGTGGTGGTGGCAGTGGTGGTGGTGGCAATGGTGGTGGTGGTGGTGGCAGTGGTGGTGGTGGTGGCAGTGGTGGTGGTGGTGGTGGTGGTGGTGGCAGTGGTGGTGGCAGTGGTAGTGGTGGTGGTGGTGGTGGTGGCAGTGGTGGTGGCAGTGGTAGTGGTGGTGGTGGTGGTGGTGGTGGCAGTGGTAGTGGTGGTGGCAGTGGTAGTGGTGATGGCAGTGGTGGTGGTGATGGCAGTGGTAGTGGTGGTGGCAGTGGTGGTGATGGCAGTGGTAGTGGTTGTTGCAGTGGTAGTTGTGGTGGCAGTGGTAGTGGTGGTGGCAGTGGTGGTGGTGGTGGTGGCAGTGGTAGTGGTGGTGGCAGTGGTAGTGGTGGTGGCAGTGGTGGTAGTGGTGATGGCAGTGGTGGTGGTGGTGGCAGTGGTAGTGGTGGTGGCAGTGGTGGTAGTGGTGATGGCAGTGGTCGTGGTGGTGGCAGTGGTAGTGGTGGTGGCAGTAGTGGTGGTGGCAGTGGTAGTGGTGGTGGCAGTAGTGGTGGTGGTGGTGGTGGCAGTGGTGGTGGTGGTGGTGGCAGTGGTAGTGGTGGTGATGGTGACATCGGTTCCTAAGAAAAAATAAAGTTCTACATGGTGTTGCTTCTCCCCATTTTCCTGTACGGCTGATTGTCGGAGGGTGTAGGGGGTGGGGGAGAGCCTTCTGTTTTACTCTGCTATTTATAAACTTGTGTAATTAAAGAGTTATTATCTTGATGTTATTATTAAGGTTTGTGTTGTCTGTCTGTCTGTCTGTCTGTCTGTCTCTCTCTCTCTCTCTCTCTCTCTCTCTCTCTCTCTCTCTCTCTCTCTCAGGGTCAAGAACAATATGATTTAACTCGTGTGTGTGTGTGTGTGTGTGTGTGTGTGTGTGTGTGTGTGTGTGTGTGTGTGTGTACTTTGCCATTAGAGTATTTTAAATTATGTATGAGGCTACTACTACTACTACTACTACTACTACTACTACTACTACTACTACTACTACCACCTTTGCTACAACTGTTACCACTACTGCAAGCACCATAACCACCACTACCACAGCTACCAAAACTACCACACCTACCACCACTACCACAACTACCATTACTACCACACTTTTCCCCAACCCCTACCACCACTACCACAACTACCACACCGTCATCCACCTCTCTCACCTCTTGCGAGATTTGGTGGTACTAGTTTTGAGAGAGAGAGAGAGAGAGAGAGAGAGAGAGAGAGAGAGAGAGAGAGAGAGAGAGAGAGAGAGAGATTACGTAAGCAGGCCATTGATAAAAGGTAAATAATTAAATCGTTTTAACTCCTCTGTTCATTTATGCCTGAGTGGTGTGGTGGTAATTGTGGTGGTTGTGGTAGTAGTTGTGGTGGATGTGGTAATTGTGGTTGTGGTGGTTGTGGCAAGGGTAGTAGTGATAGTGGTGGTGATAGTTGTGGTAGTATGGGAGTGGGTCTGGTAGTTGTGGTACCGAGTAATGCTTGTGGTGGGTAGTTATGAATCTCGTAGTGGTAGCTGTGGTAGTTGTAGTTGCCTTAACCTCTCCTGTGAATTATTACCCCCGCCAGGGAGGTTATGTTTTTGCCCGTGCTTGTCTGTTTTTGTTTGTTTGTTTGTTTGTTGGCGGGATTATTCAAAAAGTTATGAACGGATTTAGATGAAACTTTGTGGACGGGTGGGCCATGGGTCAGGGAAGAAATGATTAAATTTTAGGCGGAACCGGATCCTTTCTAATGGCATTGGCGGTGGTATGCTTTCTAGTCATCATCATCATCATCATCATCATCATCATCATTATCATCATCATCATCATCATTATCATCATCATCACCATCACCATCATCATCATCATCATCATCATCACATCAATTTTCACATCCATCACTCTTCGCACAGACATCCCTTACCCCATCGTACTTGACCAGCTTGTGCAGAGGCTAATTTGGGCTGTCACTCTCCCTCCATTACAAACACTGTAGGTAGGTAGGCAGTAGGTAGGACGACTATGGCCCGATAGGTAGGAAGTTCGGAACTGATCTCACGGCCGGAACTGATCTCACGGCCGGAACCAGTAAGTAGATATTTCGGGAGGAAGAAGAAAAGCGAGTAGTAGGTAGGTAGGTAGGTAAGTTGGTAAGTAGGTAGGTAGGTAGGTAGGCATGATGCAAGTGAAAACGGTATCGTAGGTAGGTTGTAGGTAGGTAGATTGTGTTGGATGGTAGGCAGGTATGTAAGTAAATACGTAAGTAGTCAATAAGACTAAGATGGTGGACTGAAAGTAGAAAAGAAGGTAGACTGAGGGAAGTAGGTAGGTGAGGCAGGGGCAAAGACGGTGGGTAGGTAGGTAGGTAGGTAGGCAGAGAGGGAGACGAGGCAGGCGCAAAGACGGTAGGTAGGTAAGGAGGAAGTCTGAAGGAGGTAGGCAGGCGAGGCGAGGGCGAAGATGGTAGGTAGGTAGGTAGGTAGGTAAGTAGGGAGGCAGACGAGGCAGTGAGCCAGGATCGATGGGAGGCTACCGTCCACTGACCACCCTCACCCTGCCTCACCCTGCCTCACACAAATAACCTGCCTCACCCTGCCTCACACAAATAACCTGCCTCACCCTGCCTCACACAAATAACCTGCCTCACCCTGTCTTACACAAATAACCTGCCTCACCCTGCCTCACACAATAACCAGCCTCACCCTACCTCACACAAATAACCTGCCTCACTCTGCCTCAACTTTTACTGCCTCATTCAAACAGCCAGCCTCATCAAAATCCCCTGCCTCACCCTCCCTCACCCTCACCCTGCCTCACCCTAACCTTCACCCTGCACTGTAGCACTCAATAAATAATCCTGTCCTGGTCACCCTGCCTCACCTCAGTTTTGCCTCACCCTGCCTCACCCTGAAAACCACATCCTGCCTCTTCCTGCCTTATCCTCCTACATCCTGCCACACTCTAGCACTGCCTCACTCCAGCACTGCCTCACCCTTCCCTACTCATTCTTACCTCAGTCTGCCTCACCCTACCTACACCTCTGCCTCACCTTATCACAATTTTTTCACCCTAACATCCTCACCCTGCCTCATCCTTCCTCACCTCATACTCCTCACCCTGTCTGATACTACCTTCTCATCCTATTTTTCTCCACGTTGCCTCTCCTCACTCTGCCTCACCCTGCCTAACACTCCGCCTAACATCACCTTGCCTTACCCTGCCTCACCCTTCACTACGCCACACTTCCTCAGCTTAACATCAGTCACCCTGCCTCACACTCTGCCTAACATCACCCTGCCTTACCCTGCTAACACTTCCCTTTGTCTAACCTTGCCTTACTCCTTCTCATGCCTCTCTCTGCCTCACCCTAGATATACCTCACCTATCCAGCTTCTACCTACATCACCCTGCCTCACACTTCACCCTAAGGAGAGAGAGAGAGAGAGAGAGAACAATGAAATTTGACCAGACGGTTATGGGATTTATGGAATTATGGTACACACACACACACACACACACACACACACACACACACACACACACACACACACACACACACACACACACACACACACACACACACACGTTCATTCATAACTGGTTACACATACACAAACATACGTACATACACACAGTTTTATTTAGAAGTACCATATACACACAGACTTATTACTTACACACACACACACACACACACACACACACACACACACACACACACACACACACACACATTGTCACTTTCAAACATCCGTACACGTGCTCACTCACACGCACCAGCGCACACACACACACACGTACACACACGCACACACACACACACTTTACACACCCATTCACTGACAGTCATAGTAGTTCATTCATAAATTCAATTCGTTCAGCTTTGACGCACACGTGTAGGTATTGGCGGACGCACACAGGGTTTCCGCACATGGGAGTTGTATTAAAGTTGTCAGCAGGGGAGTGTGGTAGTGTCAGCATCATCATCATCAGCCCACTGCATGATCAGCACAACTCCCATCATTCTCCACTCTGACCTTTTCCTCTCAACCTGTTCCATCCTATCCTAGGATTTTTGTAAAGATCATTTTATCGTTGTTTTCAGTCTATCTATTTATCTGTCTATCTATCTATCTATCTATCTATCTTTCTATCTATCTTTTTCTCTCATCTTTCCTCCGTAGTTTCAAGGCGCCTTCCTCCTCCTTACTCCAGACTCCCTTATTATATTTCCGTCCCTTCCTGTGTCACCACTTCTTCCTCTTTACCTCCTCTTATTCCAGCCATTATCCATTTTTGCTGTGTAATTATAGTGTCTTTCTCATGGCTATAAAATGTCTGCGTTTCCCCCTGCCTACGACCTCCAGTTATTGAAACGCAGTGTGTCCAGGCATCTCGAAATGAACGGATCTTGATTTTGGTTCTCTCTCTCTCTCTCTCTCTCTCTCTCTCTCTCTCTCTCTCTCTCTCTCAACCTTGTCTCTTCCTTTACTCCATCCTTTCTTCTCTCTTCTCTCCTTTGCTTTCCTTCCATTTCCTTCCTTCATTCCTTCCTTCCTTCCCTTCCATCTTCCTATTTCCTGCTCCCTTTCTTTCCTTCTTCCTTCTCTAGTTTCCTTTGTTCTTCCCTTTCGTCCTTCCCTCCTTTCTTTCTCCTCCTCCTCCTTCCCTCCTATCTCTTCTGTCTCTCCCAGTTATCTCTTTTCCTTTTCTCTCCCTTCTTCCTTCCTCCCTCCCTTCCTTCCTTCCTTCCTTCATTCATTCATTCATTCATTCATTCATTTCTTCTTGTTTCTTTCCTCCCTTTCATTTTTACTTCCTTCTTTCCTTCCTTCCTTCCTTCCGTTTTTCCTTCCTTCCATCCTTCCTTCCTTCCTTCCTTCCTTCCTTCCTTCCTTCTTTCCTCTCTCCTCCCCCCGTCTCATCTTTCCTAGTAATCTCTCTTCCTACTTCACTCCCTCCTTCCCTCCTTCTTTTCTTCCCTCTCATCCTTCCTTCCTTCCTTCCTTCCTTCCTTCCTTCCTTCCCTCTCATCCTTCCTTCCTTCCTTCCTTCCTTCCTTCCTTCCTTCCTTCCCTCTCATCCTTCCTTCCTTCCTTCCTTTCCTTCTCTTCCTTCCCTCTTGTCTCTTTTGTCTCTCCTAGTTATCTCTCTCCCTTTTCTCTCCCTCCTTCTTTCTTTCCTTCCTTGCTCCCTTTCTTTCCTCCGTCCATTCCTCCTTCCCTTCCTCCCCCCCCCCCACGGCTCCCTGGAGAGATGGTCTGCGTAGGATAAGGAGTGAGGAAGGAGAGAAGCCTGGCCAAGCGAAGGAAGGAGGGAAGGAAGGAAAGAAAGATGGAAAGATGGTAGGACAGAAGGAGGGAAGGAAGGAAGGGAGAAAGGACAAAGAAGGGAGGAAGGAAGGAAGGAAAAAAGGAGGGAAGGCAGAATGGAAGGACAGAAGGAAGGAAGGAAGGAAGGAAGGAAGGGCCTCTCTCCTCTCTTATTTCTCCTTCCCTATTTTCCAACCTGCTGTTTAAAGCAATTTAGAGAGAGAGAGAGAGAGAGAGAGAGAGAGAGAGAGGTGAAGGGAAAGAGGGAGGGAGAGAGAAAAGAAACATGGTAGATAGATAGATAGATGTTGTGATGGATGGATAAAGAGAGAGAGAGAGAGAGAGAGAGAGGAGGGAGAGTGAAGAAAAATGAGGGAGATTGAGGTAGGGGAGGGAGAGAGAGCGATGAGGGCAGATGAAAGGGCGAGGGGAGAGTATGTATGAGGGTGAGGGTGAGGGTGGGGGTGAGGGTGAGGGTGGGGGTGAGGGTGGGGGTGGGGGTGAGGGTGGGGGTGAGGGTGAGGGTGGGGGTGGGGGTGAGGGTGGGGGTGGGGGTGAGGTTGAGGGTGAGGGTGGAGGTGAGGGTGAGGGTGGGGGTGAGGGTGAGGGTGGGGGTGAGGGTGAGGGTGGGGGTGAGGGTGAGGGTGGGGGTGAGGGTGGGGGTGAGGGCGGGTAGAGGTAGATAGAACAAGACACACAATAGATAACATGGTAGTTACACAGAGCACACAGATATTGCGGTCCTCTCTCAAGCTCTCCCCAACCCACTAGACCCTCCGAGTAACATCCTTGCGAGAAGCTGAGAGAGAGAGAGAGAGAGAGAGAGAGAGAGAGAGAGAAAGTGTGATCTAGTATGAGTGAGGGAGTGGCTTTTATTTGATTCAGTGTGACCTGTCGTGCGGGAGGGAGGTTAAAACTTGCACACACACATAAATAGCGCCGGAGACTGACCCTGTAGTGTAGAGGAGGAGGAGGACGGGAAGACCGAGGATGAGGTGGAAAGAAGAGGTGAGGAGTGTGTGAGAGTGGGGTGTAGCTGGGAGATGGTGGTGAGAGAGAGAGAGAGAGAGAGAGAGAGAGAGAGAGAGAGAGAGAGAGAGAGAGAGAGAGAGAGAGAGAGAATGGTATGTCCTGGGTGGAAGGGTCGTTACTTAATAGGGACAAAAATGCCTAGAGATAATTGAGGGTGAGGCAGGGTGAGGGTGAGGCAGGGTGAGGGTGAGGCAGGGTGAGGATGGGGCAGAGTGAGGGTGAAGCAGGGTGAGAGTGAGGCAGGGTAGGGTGAGGCAGGGAGGACTGAGAGTAAGGCGGGGTGGGTGAGGCAGGGAGGACTGAGAGTAAGGCAGGGTGGGTGAGGCAGGGAGGACTGAGAGTAAGACAGGGTGGGTGAGGCAGCGTGACCCAAGGGAGAGAATTACGTAGTTCGAGAGTGAGGCAGCAGTGTGAGGGGGAGGCAGGATGAAAATAAAACAGTGTGGGTAAGGCAGAGTGAGGGTGAGGCAGAGTGAGTAAGGCAGGGTGAGGGTATGAGAATGAGGCAGAGTGAGGGTGAGGCAGAATGAGAGTGAGGCAGGGTGAGAGTATGAGAATTAGGCAGTGTGGGTGAGGCAGAGTGAGGGTGAGGCAGGGTGAGAGTATGAGAGTAAGGCGGTGTGGGTGAGGCAGGATTAGGGTGAAAAGACGCCAGTATGAAGGAATCAGGATAACAGAAGGTAAAATGAAGAAATTAGCATGAAGAATGAGTAAGAATGAAAGTCCTGTAAGAATGACACCCACATAGATATATACAAAAATTGTGTATATTATTAATCAACCATTTTGGCCCGACTTGGACCTTCCGGGGTGTGGAAAGGGTCACTGGCGGGCTCAAGGGTTTAAGATATATAGGATGTATGTGTATGTGGGTGTTATTGAGAGAGAGAGAGAGAGAGAGAGAGAGAGAGAGAGAGAGAAAGGCAGAGTGAGTCGACAGTAAAAAATGGGAGTGAGAGTGAGGTAGGGTGAGGGTAGATATAGAGTGAGTTAGAGTGAGAGTGAATCAGAGTCAGTTAGGATGAGAGTGTACAGTAGGAGAGAGTGAGCTTGAGTGAAAGTAACTTAGAGTGAGATAAAGTGAGAGAGTAAGTTAGAGTAAATCAGAGTGAGGCAGAGTGAGAGAGTAAATTAGAGTGAGGTAGAGTGAGAGTAAATTAGAGTGAGAGAGAGTGAGAGCAAATTAGAGTGAGAGTGAGCTAGTATGAGAGTTAGAGTGAGATAGGGTGAGAGTAAGTTAGAGTGAGAGTAAATTAGAGTGAGAGAGTGAGCTAGTATGAGGGTTAGAGCGAGATAGAGTGAGAGTTAGAGTGAGGCTGAGTTAGGGTGAGGCAGGCAGGGTGAAGCGGGTGAGAGCGTCGCTGGTGGTGGCGGCGACAACAGCAGCGCGGAGGGGGAGGGGAGGGGAGGGGAGGGGAGAGGGGGGAGGGAGGGAGGGGAGGGGGGAGTGTGTTTGTGCAGCCCCTCGCCAGCCCTGAGGGACACGCTTCAGACCTCCTCCCCCTCCCCCTCCCCCCTCCCCCTCCCCCCACCCCGTCACGAGGTCTGGAGAGAAGTGGGGGAGGGGAGGGGAGGGGAGGGGCAGGTGCGCTAGAGAACCAGATGAAGGGAGGAGGGAAGGGGAGGGGTGGGGAGGGAAGATGGTGCAAGGAAGACTGGAGGAGAGAGAGAAGGAAGAT
>NC_136974.1:37893995-37901495 GCF_032717465.1 Coenobita brevimanus
ATCAGTCAAGTAATCAATCAGGTAATCAATCAATCAGTCAGCCAAGTAATCAGTGAATCAATCAATCAATCAATCAAGTAATCAATCAATCAATCAATCAAGAAATCAATCAATCAATCAATCAATCAATCAATCAAGTAATCAATCAATCAAGTAATCAATCAATCAAGTAATCAATCAATCAATCAATCAATCAAGTAATCAATCAATCAATCAATCAAGTAATCAATCAATCAAGTAATCAATCAATCAAGTAATCAATCAATCAAGTAATCAATCAATCAATCAATCAAGTAATCAATCAATCAATCAATCAAGTAATCAATCAATCAAGTAATCAATCAATCAAGTAATCAATCAATCAATCAATTTCCTCTGTGAGTGGAAAATACAGGCAGAATACAGAGAGTGGAGGGTATTACAGGCGCTACAGGCCTTGTGGGTGAGAGTACAGCGGTGGCAGGGTGTGAGAGAGAGAGAGTTTTATTTTCTTACTCCCCCCACCCCCCCCGGCTCTTTTGAAAATGGATGCTTTTGATTCTGTAACGGAAAAAATCGGCTTGGAACAATGAGTGTGTGTGTGTGTGTGTGTGTGTGTGTGTGTGTGTGTGTGTGTGTGTGTGTGTGTGTGTCCTATCTCTCTCTCTCTCTCTCTCTCTCTCACTCTCTCTCTCCCCCCCCAAGACAGACACACAATCCATAATGATAAATACTCTACAAAATCACACTCCCATTAACATTATTGAGAGAGAGAGAGAGAGAGAGAGAGAGAGAGAGAGAGAGAGAGAGAGCTTTAAGTAACAGTATCCTTACATTTTGAATTTACAGCGATAAAAAACAAACATCTTTTTCCTCGATATTTAAAAACTTTTCGCGTTGTATTTCTTTGTAATTTTGTGGAAGATTTAGAACCATATGCTGAGACAGAGACAGACAGGCAGACAGGCAGACAGACAGACAGGCAAACAGACAGACATTCAAGAGACGCTGATCACAACATCCCTCCATTTTTCATGTGCGAGGTAAATAAAAGCAGAGAAATTACCAGGACGTTGCTGTTACCCGTCTAGCGTGTGTGTGTGTGTGTGTGTGTGTGTGTGTATGTTGCTTTGTTTCTTTCCGGTAATAGATATTGACTTAGTTCTTTTTGCGTTAGGTCGGGGTAAGTCCAGGGAGTGTCAGGAAAATACCAAATACAAATTTTGGCGATCGCGCGAGAAGCGATGGCGCGAAATGGTGGGAAATCGTGACACGCGAATATATGCGAAAAATCACTTGTTCGATTTTGTGGTCAGAATTGGTCACTGTGGGCTCAATAACGGTAGGGAAACAAAGGTAATGGTCCGTCTGTCTGTCTGTCTGTCTCTCTCTCTCTCTCTCTCATAAAAAATAAATGAAAAAATATTCGTGGATTTCTCTCGTAAATATTCTAATCAAGTTCATTTATCCATTTTTTATTTAATTAATTTATATATTTTATTTTATTATTTATTCATTTTATTATTTATTTTTATTTATGTATTTATTATTCTTTTATTTAGTTTTATTTATTTATTTATTTATTTATTAGCAAATTCCGCTAAAGATTCAGAAGCGAAGACATTTTCAAACCGGCTCCAACGGAATTAACGCTCGCTCACTTTTTCAAATTTCGGATTTTTAAATTTTTTTGAAATATTTTAATTATGAGATTTTACTGGTGCCGGATTGGGATGGGAAAAAAAATAATAATAGGCGACATTTGTATGCTTTAATGTTGCTGACTCATTTGAGAGAGAGAGAGAGAGAGAGAGAGAGAGAGAGAGAGAGAGAGAGAGAGAGAGATTATGAAGACAATAATTACGCAAAAAAAAGAGCAGTTAATATTATAAATGAGAGAGAGAGAGAGAGAGAGAGAGAGAGAGAGAGAGAGAGAGTCCGTAGTGTCTCGCATTCGGTACGTTTCGCTCTGAGTTTTAACGGAGCCGAAAAAAAAAAGACGGGAAATTATGAGAGCAAGAAAAAAGAGAATCGGATTATTTAGAGAGAGAGAGAGAGAGAGAGAGAGAGAGAGAGGGGTATTTAGATTTGTTGTTGTTGCTGTTGTTTGTTTTTGTTTGTGGTAGAAGTCTCTGCCACAGCTACTTGTACTTAAACCATTACCATACTACCATTACTACCATTAATACTACCACTGCTATCACCACTACCACTATCATCACCACCATCACTATCAGGACTACTACCACTACCATCACCATTACCACCATCAGCACTACTACCATCACCACTACCACTATCACCACTACTACCATCACCACTACCACTATCACACTACCATCACCACCACTTTCACCACTACTACCATCAGCATCACATTCACCACTACTACCATCACCACGACCATTACTACCACTCTCACTACGTCATTCTTATCATCACTACGTCACCACAACTACCACCATCGTAGAATAAGCTGGACTGATTAATGCGTTGCCTACCAAAATCTCCTCTACCACAACTACCACCATTATCACTATCTTAGCTATACTTTTCATATCAGGGGGCCTACCACAACTACCACCATCCCTACCACAACTACCATCACCGTGACTACCTCTTCATTATCACTATCTTGGCTATAACTTATTGTCTAAACTACCACCATCGCTACCACAACTACCACCATCCCCCTACAACAACTACTGTCACCTTACCACAACTACCAACATCCCCCTACCACAACTACCAGTCACCCTACCACAACTACCACCATCACCCTGCCATACCACCATCACCCTACCACAACTACCACCATCGCCGTACCACAACTAATCTTATAACCTCACCACAATTACCACCATCACCCTGCCACAACTACCACCATCACCCTACCACAACTACCACCATCACCCTACCACAACTACCACCATCCCCTACCACAGCTACCACCATCACCCTACCACAGCTACCACCATCACCCTACCACAACTACCACCATCGCCCTACCACAACTACCACCATCGCCCTACCACAACTACCACCATCGCCATACCACAACTACCACCATCGCCCTACCACAACTACCACCATCACCCTACCACAGCTACCACCATCACCCTACCACAACTACCACCATCGCCGTACCACAACTACCGCCATCACCCTGCCACAACTACCACCATCACCCTACCACAACTACCACCATCACCCTACCACAGCTACCACCATCCCCTACCACAACTACCACCATCACCCTACCACAACTACCACCATCGCCCTACCACAACTACCACCATCGCCCTACCACAACTACCACCATCACCCTACCACAACTACCACCATCACCCTACCACAACTACCACCATCGCCATACCACAACTACCACCATCGCCATACCACAACTACCACCATCGCCATACCACAACTACCACCTCACCCTACCACAACTACCAGCATGGCGGGGTCAGGCAGGTCATCAGACTCATCAGCCGTAACGATCATGGTAGGTGTGGTGGAGGGTGTGGTGGTGTGGTGGAGGAGGGGGAGGGGAGGGGGGAGGGGAGAGATGGGAGAGGGAGGGGGGATTAAGGGAAGGGGAGGCAGGGAGGGGGAGAGGGGGGGAAGGAAGGAAGGGTAGGGGAAGAGGTGGGAGAGAGGGAGGGGGAGAGAGAGAGGGGTAGGGGAAGGCGGGAGGGGGAGAAAGAGGGGTAGGGGGAGACAGGGAGGGGGTCAGTGTGGTGGAGGGTGGGGCAAAGAGGTCATGTTAGGCTGTGTTAGGTCACGTTGGGTTAGATTTAATTAGATTTGGTTATGTTAGATTAGGTTTGGTTAGTTTTAGTTAGATTAGGTTACTGTGGGTTTAAGTAAGGTTTGGTTAGGTGATATTAGGCTCGGTTTGGGTTGCGTTAGGTTCAGGTAGATGAGGTGAGATTAGGCTCGGTGTGAGTTGGGTTAGGGTGAGGTAGATTAGGGTAGGTGAGACTAGGATCACTTTGAGTTGGGTTAGGGTGAGGTAAAATAGGGTAGGTGAGACTAGGATCGGTGTGAGTTGGGTTTGGGTGAGGTAGAATAGGTTATGTGAGACTAGGATCACTTTGGGTTGGGGTTAGGGTGAGGTAGATGAGGGTAGGTGAGACTAGGATCGGTGTGAGTTGGGTTTGGGTGAGGTAGATGAGGGTAGGTGAGACTAGGATCGGTGTGAGTTGAGTTAGGGTGAGGTAGAATAGGTTATGTGAGACTAGGATCACTCTGAGTTGGGTTAGGGTGAGGTAGATTAGGTGAGAGTAGATTTAGAGTTAGGAGGGGGTAGGAGTGATGATGAGGAGAGGGGAGGGGAAGGGGGGAGATGGGGGAGGGGGCTGAGAGGGGTGGGGGGTGCGAGTGGTGGGTGAAAGGGTGACCAGAAAGGGGGATGGCTGTGGGTGAGGGGGGAAGGGGGTCAGAAAGGAGGGGTCGGGGGGAGGGGGTGGCAGTGGGGGAGGGGGTCAGTGCTCCCCGCGGTGCTCTTTATGACCCGGGGTGGCATAATATAGTGGGGTGTAGGGGGCGCTCCGCTGCGGCGGCTGCTGTGGCGCTGTGCTGCTGTGCTGCTTGTGATGGGGCTGTTGCGCTGTGGTAGGATGATGTGGTGTGGTAGGGTAGTGTGGTGGGGTGTGGTCATGAGGTGTGGTGAGGTGAAGTACGGTAGTGTGGTGTGATGGTGTGGTTAGGTAGGGGTGCTGTGGTATAATGGTGTGGTGTGGTATGGTGTGGTGTGATGTTGTGGTGTGGTGAGGTAGGTATGAGTGGCGTGGTGTGATGGTGTGGTGAGATAGGTAGGGATGGTTTGGTATGATGTTATGGTGTGGGGTGGCGGGGTAAGGTGTTGTGGTGTGTGGCACTTGTGGTAGAGGTTCTGTTGTGTTACTGTGGTGGTTGTGGTAGGGGGCTGTGGTGGTGATGGCAGAGATGCTGTTTGGTTGATGTGATGAATGTTGTCAATTTTGATAGTACTGAAGTTGATGATGGTGGTGATGGTGGTGGTGATAGTGGTGATAGTGGTGATAGTGGTGGTAGTAATGTTGTTGTTGTTTTTGTGGTGGTGGTGGTGGTGGTGGTGGTAATTTTGTGGTTGACGTAGTGGTGGTGATTGCGGTGATAGTGGTTACAGAGGAGGAGATTGTGTGTTGCTTTAGAGGTGGTGGATGAAAGCGTGTGGTAGTTGTGGTTGTTGGCACTGTGGTGTGGTGTGGTAGGCGCGAGAGGTAGGATGGTAGTTGTGGTAGGGTGGTGTGGTAGGGGCGAGAGGTGTTGTGGTTGTTGTGTGGTGTGGTAGTTGTATGGTGTGGTAGTTGTGGTAGTGTGGTGTGGTAGGCTGTAAAAGTGGTGTGGTACTTGTGATAGTGTGGTGTGGTCTGTAGTGGTAATGCGGTAGTTGTGGTAGTGTCGTGTGTTCTGCAGTGGTGACGTGGTAGTTGTGGTAGTGTGGTAGTTGCGGTAGTGTGGTAGACCAAGAAGTAGAAGGTGGTAGAGGAGTGGTAGGGTAGATTAGGTTAGGTGAAGTTAATTAAGAAGAGGAAGGATAATGAAAAGCAGGTGAGTGTTGCCCTGTCCTTAGGTGGGAAAGAGGTGATGATGATGATGATGGTGATGATGATGATGATGATGATGATGATGATGACGATGGATTGTTATATGAAGGTAGGTTAGGTTAGGTTATGATGATGATGATGATGATGATGATGATGATGATGGATTGTTATATGAAGGTAGATTAGGTTAGGTTATGATGTGATGATGATGGTGATGATGATGATGATGATAATGATGACGTTATATGAAGCCAGGTTAGGTTAGGTTAGGGTATGGTGATGATAACGATGATGATGATGATGATGGATTGTTATATGAAGGTAGGTTAGGTTAGGTTAGGGTATGGTGATGATGATG
Organism: Coenobita brevimanus; assembly: GCF_032717465.1. Lineage (NCBI taxonomy): Eukaryota > Metazoa > Arthropoda > Malacostraca > Decapoda > Coenobitidae > Coenobita > Coenobita brevimanus. Next base: position 37,899,906 of record NC_136974.1, read on the forward strand.
ATGATGATGATGATGATGTTATATGAAGCTAGGTTAGGGTATGATGATGATGATGATGATGGATTGTTATATGAAGGTAGGTTAGGTTAGGGTAGGTTAAATTTGGCTGGGTTTGTTTAGATTGAGTTAGATTAAGTTTAGATTAGATTTGGGTAAGTTTGATTTGGTTAAGTTAGGTTGCTTGAAGGATGATCAAGAGTACGTTCATTCCAGCTTGGTTGAATGTGGGTTAATTTTGGCTTTGGTTATGTTTGGGCTTATTTTAGTGAAGTTTGGGTAAGTTTGGGTAGGTTAGAGTGCGTTTGGGTAAGTTAGAGCAGGTTAGGCTAGGCTGGGTTAGGACAGGGTAAATTAGGATAAGGCTGTGTAGTAAAGTCAGGGTGAATTAGGATAGGCTAGATTGTTAGGGTAGTTGTGGTTGGGTTAGGGTACGTTTGGCTAACATGTGCAGTTAGGTTAAGTCAGATGAGGTCAGTATAATTGGGTCAAAGTTAGATTAGACTCAGTTAGGATGAATTAGGTGAGGCTGAGTTAAATTGAGTTAGGGTTCAGGTTAGGATATGGTTGTACTAGGTTAGACTCACTGAGAATTAGGTTAGGCCGATATATTTGGCGGATTAGACCGGGTTACAAACGGGTTAGACCGAGATAGTCAAGTTTAAGTACAGTATGATAGATGGATTGCGTTTGACCGAGCCAGAGTTAGGAGAGTTAGGCTAGAGCGAATTAGGTTAAAAAATAGGGTGTGTTAGGTGATGTTAGACGAGTTAGAACTGGGTTAGGATTAAATAGAATAGGAAATGTTAGGCTAAGAAAGCTGGAAGTGGGTAAGAGCGGGATATTTCGGAAAAAAACTAAGTTGGTTGCGTTTTTTGTGTGAGGTGAGGTTGAGGCGAGGGTTAGGCAGTGCGGCAGCAGCGGGGGGTGGCGCGGCGAGGCAGGAGGGTGAGGCAGGGTGAGGCAGGGTGGCCGCCACGCACCACCACCACCTTTTTTCAGAGGGTTTCGTCAGCGAGCGTGATGGGGGGGGGAGGGGGACGGCAGGGCGGCGCCGGCCCGCCCGCCTCGCCGCTAATGACCCGGGTGGGCGTGCGGGCGTGCGGGCGGGGCGGGGCGGGCGGTAACGAGCTGGGGCTGGGGCTAGGGGCTGGGGCTGGGGCTGGGGCGACAAAATCGGCGTGGGTCTGCCGTGTGGACAGGCCGCGCGCCACCGGGCTTGGCCGCCACTTAGCTTGGCGGCGGGGCTTGGCGGCGCGTAAAGTTGGCGGGTACGGTGCGGCGCGACCCGACTACGTAGCGCTCCCGTTGCCTCTGCCGTTGTCCTACACCGTTGTCGTCTACCGTTTCCTTGTTGCCTTCTGCCGTTGCCTCCTGCCGTTGCCTTTACCCTTGTCCTACACCGTTGCCTCTACCGTTGTCCTACACCGTTGTCGTCTACCGTTTCTCATTCTCGTACATACCCGTTACCCTCAACCGTTTCTCATACCTTTGCCCTATACTGTTCCTCATACCGTTGCCATATACCGTTTCCATCTACTGTTTCCTCTCACCGTTCCTGCCACCATCTGACTACCATACCTCCCTACCGTC
>NC_136974.1:37906495-37991495 GCF_032717465.1 Coenobita brevimanus
TCTCTCTCTCTCTCTCTCTCTCTCTCTCTTTATCTATCGGTCTGTTTGTCTGTCTGCCTGTCCGTCTGTTTATCGTCGTGTCTATCTATCTACTTTTGTTTACAGTATCTATCTATCTGCTGTGTATGTTTGTTTGCCGTATCTCTGTCTATGTATATCTATCATTCAGTCTATTTATCTGTCTATCGGTCTATCTGTCTGTCTGTCTATCTGTCATGTAGCTCTAGCCATCCCATCAGGCTCGTAGGGGTCCAGGGCTAGGCTTCATAGTTCAGACATTTAAGGTGTGACCAGTCGTTCGTCCCTGAGTGGCAGTATTTTAGCAAGTCACAGCCACCCACAGGACCCCAACTCACACGGTCACGAGCGCCATAATCCACTAGACCACCGGGCACCCGTTTCAAAGGCCCATTTTTTTTCGTTTTCTGTCAACCCTTTTTAATATGAGTCAGCATGTTAGTTTTTTTTTTTTGGGGGGGGACATCTGTAATCTAGTATATGGATTTTTGTGTTATTTGTTTTTCCTTATGCTCTTGTTTAAAAAAGGTGATGGTGTCTTTTGTTGTTTTTATTATTATTATTATTATTATTATTATTATTAAGAATTAGGAACATGGAAACTTTTGCAGACATCTTATCGAAAAAGGGGACACAGCGTAAAACTCTAACAAGTAATAATAATAATAGTAATAATAATAATAACAGTAACTGTCATTGGTCAAGTATCATGGCATTATCTTTGCTGTTCTAAACTGTATATCGACCAGACAGTACGAGTTAATGGTAAACCTCACAGTGTGTCACTTTAAAACACATGATGTAGATTCCATGGGAGGTTCCGCAACACCTCTTCCATTGCGATTTATTTTGCGTGTTACACTTGAACATTCTCAAATATGGGAGGATATTGAGATGTGAAATGCAGAGTAAATAGCTAAAGATGTGTCGTGGACAGTGGCATGGCCGCTTCCCCAGTCCGATCCCTGCCACCACCACCCTTTCAAAAATCCGGTTTCTTTTGTGTGGACAGTGTAGCATTGGTCCCCCCCCCCCCCGCCAAAAAAAAAAAAAAAGGACATAGTCCTACCTTGCCTCCCCCCCATCCATCGAGACCTGGCTACGTCATTGGCAATGAAGCCTCCTATGCCACAAAGCGACCCTAAATGACCCCGCCCGCTCACAACTACCTATTATTAGATGATAGGAGATAGGTACACCTCGCGAGATGGTTGTGGGTTGCTGACTTGAGTAAGTTTAGTATAAAGTTATTATTAGTAAATGAGTAGGTATCAAAAGTATGTTGGGTGCTTAATGGATACTGCAGTAAAGCAACTGTAACTTTGTGTATTACTGGGTTACTTAGTAGCCTAATGAACGTGAATTTGTTTACGATACATACTTTTATTAGCATACTTTAGTAAATCAGATATTAGTGTTATCCCTCATATGGAAAAAAAAAAGATTTGGGTAATTAGATATGAAAACATTTAATGTAATTTAGTGTAATTGCGAGAGCGTGACCTTGTTTACAGATGGCGTTGTTGTGGCGGGGAGTGTGAGTGAGGCGGCGCCATGGAGGGGGGGAGGTCGCTGCTCTCTGACCGGCTGCAGGAGGCGCCCCAGCCCGACCCCCAACCCCAGGACCCCCCACCGCCCTCACAGGACATGCCCAAGTCCCCTGACGCACCGGAGCCACTCACTAACCCCGCCACGGAGCCCCCACAGACGCAGATATTGCAGGCGGCACCGCAGACCAACCCAGCATCCGCGGTAGTTACTGAAGAAGAGAAGCCTCCTTTACATGGCCTGGAGAGCACTGTGAGTTTCATGGCCGCCAAGGGAGTAGAGGAGGCAAAGAACATCTACCCCCTGGCCATGGATAACCTGAGGGCCTTCCTGCCTTACGCTGGGGAGGGAGTAAAATCATTTATACAAGAACGCATGGAGTCCCACAAGGCAGGACGGGATAGCGGGAGGCAGGCGGAAGATGAGGTGAAGCAGGGTCATGAGGTCAGAGGTCATCACAGTGGAAAATCTCAGCTGACCAACCCTCGCCATGATGCTACACTTGTCCACGCCATCAGGTTAGCACAGGAATGCGTTAACAAATAGCCTAAAAATGGTCTTGGATTAACTTCCCTACGGGAGTTTGACAACCAAAACAAACATTTAGTTGTTCCTAATCCAGATAAACCTGTCATTATAGATTTAGTCTAATCCTTACCAGATACTGAATGGCCAAACTTTTTTTTTTTTTTAATACTGTGCTTTGGAGTTGTTGCTCCAGGCTGTTCTGAACATGACCTGGTGGATTGCAGGGTGAAGTTATCCTTCTAATGTTCTCCACCATCCTCCTTCTGGAGGATATAAAAGGAGTTGAGGGGCATTTGTAGAGCTGGGCATTGAAGGCACTTGGTTTTATCAGTGCCACTGCTTGGGTGAAGGTGTACTTCTGCACCGTGCGTTACTTTAACATAACCAACACTGACTGCTCAACACAAATTTCCTATGCATGCATACCACCCCTTTCTGTATGTGATTTATTCTTTTATTATTATTTATTTTTAAAGCTCACCAGTCTTCTTGTGCTGTGGCATAGCCTGTGGGGTATCACTGTCTCTCCCTTAAATATTTGTGCTTTGAGTACTCCAAATGCATGGGGAAATACCCACGGATGCCCCCAAAGAATTCTCTCGGGACCACCCCATAATTAGTCACTTGGTGGTCTGGTGGATAGGATGCCCCTGTCGGAGTAATGGCCTTGACACGGATGGGTTTGATTTGCAAGAGGTGATTGTTGGGGTTTTGATTGTATAGTGAGGTGACGGAAGTGCTGTAAGCTGGTCGTATATCCACATAGCGAGATAAAGGATGTAAGCTTGCCATGTATCCAAATAATGAGATGAAGGACGTATGGTGGTCCTGTATCCGTTTTAATGAGGTGAAGGAAGTAAGCTGGTCATGTATCCGTTTAATGAGATTAAGTAAGCTGGTCATGTATCCTTAAATGCACTCACCCACAGTTGCCTAGCCTCAGGCCCTGACACACCATAGAGGTTAATATGGGAATGGCTCGCACTGTATACGTGGTGTAGCGTGGTGAACATTGCAGGTCGACATCAGTTGTATGCAGCAGAGTAGAAATACACTGTATGTCACGCAGTACATTACCTGTTGTAAGTTATTCATGACGGGCTGGCAGGCTTGGCACACTGCTTTCAATTTACTGCTTTTACCGTGGCCATTGTTTGCCATTTGGATAAGTGTAAAATACCTGTTAATTCCATATTGTTCTCTCTCAGGTGTAAGGGCCCAAGGCTAGGCTGCCATAGTTCAATACTATACAGACTAATAACACTTACGTTTTTATTTTCTCTTGTAGGGAACAATCTTGTGGGGTTTTTGCCTTTGGTTTCTTTTTTGCATTAAAAAAAAAAAAATCTACATCTCTTGGTGGCATTACACATCAATATCTCATCAGTCATATGCTAGGGATTGAGTAAGTGGACCAGACCGTTTGACTGAGGCACGCGAATTACAGTTATTTTGCCAATAACAAACTCTTCCATAATGCTGATTGCCTATAATGTGGGAGGCACAAGGTTAGACCCAAAAGTTATTACAAAGTTGTTTTATCCAGCACACTGCATCCACAGGCCCAAACACAGCCAAATACAGTATGACAATAAGCCGTCATTGTGTGGCTGTATCAGCCACAACACAGGTCTCATGACAGCTTGAATGCTCACTGTTATGGGGTGATGGTGTAATGTGTGGTGTGGGTGATGATGTGGTCTGGATGATAGTGTTGTCTAGGTGATGATGTGGTCTGGGTGATTATGTGTGATGGTGTGGGATGTTGGTGTGAGTGATGGTGTGGTGTGCCTCTAAACATCAGGGTAAAGTACAGTTCATTTTTAACTATGTTTATAATTGCTGCAGTTAAGGCTAGTTTGAGGTGGTTAGAGCAGTTTTGGGGGTCTTTTGGGGTGACTGAGGAGGGTGTTGACCATAAGACATTTCCTCATAGGCTCCATTATCTCCCATAGTGCTGTTTGTGATGTCAGCATCTTAGCAGTATTATAGGCAGGTTACTGTAGTTGTCACTCACAGCATAGAGTTAACTGGTAATCCTTTCACCCAAATGTCTTCTTATATTCTTGCTGCCAACTTTTTTCCTGTTTTTATTTTCAATTTTGTAGGGCCTTGGACAGTGAAGTTTCCCCCCCCCCCAAGGACCTTGGACAGTGAATGCAATACTGTATCTAACCGAGCCAGTTTGAAAAATCTCTCCTGTAGTGAATAAAATCATCTGGAGCCTGCAATAAAAGAATAAGTACATCAGATTGAAAAGGCCAGGGTTGAAGTAGTGTTGTCCCTCATTTACACTGGTTTCATCATTATCTTATGAATGAAGGGTATATTTCTGACATTAAAAACTATATACAGTACTTTTATGCTACATCTGGCATTAAAAACTAATACCCCTCTATGCTGTAATCAGTATATCAGAGGCAGGCCTGTTTAAAGCTGGCACATTTTTATTTTGAGAAGTAACTAATTGTAATCACGTGGTTACAGTACAAACTGCCTAGGGAAATTATAACTACATTGTCATTGGTCTAAGCTGTCTGCTCATTCAAGATGGAGATAAGTCAGTTTTAGACCAAGTGAAAATGTGAAGAGGATGGAGAGTGAGAGACTAACCAGGAGAATGAATGTGAGTGAGGTGGAAGGGGGGAGACAGAAGGGGAGACCGAGGATGAGATGAAGATATGGAGTGGAGAGGTAAATGAAAGAGGGGGGCTGTAAGTTGGGAAGGGCAGCCTAATGGGAGGGAGGCAATTTGTTTGTGGTCAGCCCCTACAGGATTGAGGCATTTGGTTACAGATAAAGCTAGATTGATAGAAAATGATAAAGAGTATAATGCTGTACAACTTTTCAGGGAGCTGCATGAGGAACAGTTTGGTCTGGATGCTGTGCTGCTGGCGGAGGGCGGCCACGTGGGTGCTCACTGCGCTGTGCTGGCTGCTGCATCACCCTTCCTTAAGACCCTCCTCCTCACCACACCAGACCACCCTGCCATCATTTCTGTCACAGGTACCACCACATTTGCCACAGCTACCGCACTCTTCATCATGGCTACACTTACCACACTCACCACCACACACCACCACCACCACACACCACACTCACCACCACACACCACCACCACCACCACCACTACTACCACCACTTCACGTCACACTCACCACCACCACCACAGCACTCATACTCACCCCAGCCACAACATACATTACCACCACGTGCAGCACACTCACCACAGCTAACCACACTTGCCACATCTATCCCACTCTTCACCACAGCGTCACTCATCACAGCCACAATCCCCACACAATGAACACACACACACCACACTGACACTTACCACTACTACCACATACACACCAGCACACCCACCACACCCTCATTAACAACTACCACATTTTACAGACTTTTGGTTCACTCATTTAAGGTAGACTTAACTCATATTTTGCCCAAGAATAATAATTGTAGTTGTCAGCATACTTTATATTTCTGAAGTAACATAATAGTTACCAGGTATCAGTTACTTTGAAATGATTGCAGTGAAATACCGATTAATAATTTCTCAGCATATGTGGGAGTCCAAACTAATGTAACAGTGTAACAGATTTGCTTCATTAATTTCACTTAATACTACTCATCAGTTTACCAAGACCTTATTAGGTTTTGGCACTTTGAGGCAGTTTAAAGGACTTGAATTTGGCTACCATTGGCTGGTGTTCTAAATAATCCCAAAGCCCTTGCACAAGAGCTGTCTTGTATGAGCCAGCCACCCTACTGTAACTACCTTCCTGTATTTTCTTGTCTTTTTTTTTTTGTATTTATTGTCTTCTCTCATGCTTTGATGTTTTTGTGTGTGGTTGGCAGGCACCCCACTAGCGACGGTGCAGGGTGTTGTGACGTGTCTGTACACTGGCATTATCCCGCCCGGTGCCAGTCTTTACCAGCTCATTGAAGTGGCCAACCTCCTGCGAATGGATGACCTCAGTTTGGTGCTACAACAAACCTACCTGGCCCAGGGTGGCTCGATCCTGGACCTGGCCAGGCTTCAGGCCGCCCGCAACTCTGTCCCCACCAGTACCCACTCTGACCCAAACACTACTCACTCTGAGCCCACCAGTACCCATGCTGATCCCACCAGTACCCATGCTGACCCCACCAGTACCCACTCTGACCCCAGCCACAGTCACTCAGATCACCAGCAGAGCCACACAGACCTATACCACAGTCAGGTGGAGTCTCGACACGACCGCCCAGACAAGAGGCGAGGTGGCAGCCGACTGGATCAAATACTGTACCAGAAATTAAATGTGAACCATCTGGCCCCATCAGACCCCCCCGACCCTTGCCCTGCCCTGCCCCTGCCCTCGGTTACCCTCCCTGACCCGAACCCTGTCCCTCCACTGGCTCCTGATCCCCGGGGCGGCATCCTTGGTGAGCTGCTGACCAAGACCGACCCGATGAGAAGTGTGTTTGCAGCAAGTGGGTACCCTTTCCCCGACCTTGGCTTGAATCCCTCAATGAATCCTGCTCCAAAGCCATTGAATCTCTCCAAGGACAGCAAGCCTGATCCACCACCATCTTATCCTTCCTACCTAACAGGTGGACAGCACAACCTGGCCCTGGGAGCGCTGACATCCCTGCCCTGCAACATGCCAGGACTCCTGGCTCCCCTGGCACCCTCCTCCATGCTGCCCTCGGCCCTTGCCACTCATCTCACTTCCTCAGCCTTGGCCTCACTGGGGGTTCAGCACTCATTTGAGGCCGCCCAAAACAAAATCAGCAGCAGCAGCAGTAGTGGTAAGAGCCGAAGCAGCAGCCACAGAAGTAGCAGCAGCAGGAGCAGTAGTCGGCACAGCAGTAACAGCAGAAAGTCTAGTCATCACCCAGCGCTGCCACTGCTGTACTCCCTCAGGACCAACATGGTGAACCAAGACATCAGCAAGGATCCCAATGATAACTTCAAGTTACACCCTCACCTGGCATCACTCGCTGGTGGTTTTGATAGTCTCCATAACAACCTTTCTGCCCTCAGTTCTTCTGCTAGTCTCCAGAGTTTAGCCAACCTACACAATCTCTCAAATTTGCCGAATTATTCTGCCCTTTTTCCATTTCTTGCACCTGCAGCAGCTTCAGAAAATGTAGTGAAGGATTCCCATTTATTACACAGCCAACCTAAGGATATCAACTTACATGGAGCGCCTACAGAACAGCCTCGAGTGTTGAGCCCCAGCGCCAGTGCCTCTGAGGAGCAGGGGGCTCTCAACCTAAGTGCGGCAGCTGCTTCCCAGTGTGATTCTCCAAAACCCCTGGGGAGTGAGGACCGACCTAGTGTGGTTGTGGATGGTGGGGAGGGAAAATGTGTTGATGGAGAGGGATGTGGGGAAGAAACAAGATATCACACACCACCTAAACCAGATCTCACTCAGAGCTTCACTGGCCTCCAGTCCATTAAAACAGAAGGTGAAACTCTGGCACAAAGATTAGGTCACTTTGGCAACAGCTTAGACAGCCGGGCCCTGCCTCTGCTGCTGATGGGGTCCAGGGTGGGGCTGGGTGGGGCAATACAACCCGCAGGGGACCAACTACCCAGGACTGTTGATGCATCAGTGGAAACACTCCCGTTAACAAAACTGGTCAGTAACTGAATGATTTATCCAGTTGCTTTACTGTTCTGTTGCTTTTGTGGACCTAGGGTGAAGTGGATGTGAACTTGGTGGACTGGTGGCTGAAGTTGCCCTTCTTCTGCAGTCCTTCATCCTCCCTTTGGGATGGGAGGGAGAGAAGGGACATTTGTATAACCTGGCAGTGGAGCCACCCAGTTGTATTAATTAATGTCACCTGTGGAAGGCATACTTCTCCAGCACCCATTTCTTTCTGCTTAGATATGAATTTAGGTTACCGTAGTTATATTCTGAATCAGGTTACAGTAGTTTTATTCTGAATCCTACTCACCATATTTAATAGCAGAAATAAGATAAGGTGATGACGATGAGGGTAAAGCAACAACTATTAGTAACTTATTCTCCACTGGCTATCACCGTAGGAGCCACCGCCCTTGGTGTCCATAGATGATGGTGGTGATGATGACGGTGGTATTGAGGTGATTGAGGAGATACCAGCCAGCCGCTGCCAGTTGCAGGTCCGCAAGAATCTCTTCCCTGCTGGACACCTCAGTAATGTAAATACCCAACCTTAATACTCTAGCCATACAGTACAGGGGCTTACTGCTGCCTCTGTTTATCTATAGGGTGATTGAAAAGCCACATGTCACTGCGAAATACTGTATTGTGATAAGATAGAGAAATGTCAGATGTTCAGTACAGCCACAATTAATAACAGTGCTCATATGTAGATGTTCTTCCCAGTGATGTAATGCATTCCTGAGGACATAGTTACCTGGAGAGAGAGAGAAACATATTACAGTACAGAATTCTCTCTAACCTGACTCTTGAATCAGTATTAAGGCCCACATTGATTATTCTGTGTTTTCACGACGAATGATGCTCTAGGGTACCTGATTAAACACTTCTTACTCTAACTTGGCATGTGGAATCTAAGTGACCATCAACGTTGAAAGCTGTCAGAATGTGTAAATCTGTGAGAATGTAACCCCAAAGTACAAAGCTGTCAGAATGTGTAAACTTGTGAGAATGATCCACAGAAATCCAGAGCTGTTAGAATGCAAGAATAGTTGCCAAATGTAAAAAGTTATCAGAATATTGGATCTTGTGAGAATTGATGCCAAAAGTATAAAGTTGTCAGAATATTTAAACTTGTGAGAATGAACTCCAAACTACAGAGCTGTTGGAGTATGTGTGACGGTTTGACATTTGACGTAACATCTAACTTTTCTCCACAGATTGGCCGTAAACGGAAAGGTTGTGGCGAGTGTGAGGGGTGTCAGGTTGTCGACGACTGCACCCAGTGTCGATTTTGTCGAGACAAAGCCAAGTTCGGTGGCCCCAATAGACTGAAGCAGGTGTGTGTGTATAAGCGCTGCATCCTGGCCGAGGCAGAGCCAGAGGATTTCAAAAAGAGACGCAAGGTGGGTAATGTGGTGGTGTTGGTAGTCAAAAAACCCTATATTGTACATAAATGCATAACCTATACAGGTACAGTACACTGTAATATTCTTCATACGTCTTGATATTTTCTTTCTTCCCTATTTGCATAAAAGCAGTAAAAAATATACAGAAAAGCAGTAAAAAGATTACTAACGAGTAGTGAATTTTACCGTATAACAATGTCATCACCAGCTGCAGGCAGCCGCCGCATCCAGTTGCATATTCTATAGGCTGTGTGTTATTGTTTTAATTTGGGCTTTGATATAGTACTGTACTGTACTTTAAAAGTAATGTAAAGCTCAGTATATACCATATACTGTACCTGTATACACGGTACAATGTACAGTATGCAGCGCATAAGTTACAGTGGTCACTTAACTTCCAGTTCACTTAACATCCTATTTTTCAGAATGTATTGAGGACACAAAGCAGCCCATGGCTGTAATAAGTTTTGATATTTGCTTTAATTTCCATTCCTTAAGAGAAAGTATCGCACCATTTAGTTTGATTTTACTTTAATTGCTGGATTTCACTGTGATTTGTGTTTTTTCCCTTCCTATTCCAGACCAACACTAAAAAGAGCCGAGGGAAGTGTGGAGGATGTGATGGCTGTCAGCGGACACTGGACTGTAATGAATGCTATGCCTGTCTCCACAACGCAGCTGCCCAGCCACCCGCACGACGCAAGGTAACTCATTGATGCCTTTGTTTTTGTTTTGAGAAGCAGGTTGACATCTGAGTGTGGCCGGGATTCACTGCTCACATAGTACTACTCGGAGGCAAGCAACTAGTCATTCTTACCTTACATGTGCAGACTAAGTAGCGTAGCCCCAGACTGCTATCGGGGCTTCTGATAAGGGTAGAAGAAGATTTGATGAGAAACAGAATAGACAGAAATAGGTTTGCGTCTGATGGATGGTTGGGGTTTATTTTTCACATAACACTCAGGGGCAAGTTACACGTCACTCTTGCCTTTGATGTCCTGACTAATTAGCTTGGCCCTGGACTCTCACGCTTCTTATGGGGCAGTACAGGGTTGATTAATAAGAGAGATCAATAGGTATATGGTAATTGACATAGATAAAGAGATGTGTGCGAGGTCATTTGGAGGCAACACTAACCCACTCACGTGTGCAGAGACACGTCTGCTAAGTCTGAGTAATAACAAGCTTATGTTGCTGTCATTAACTGGGTATCTTCCAACGCGGGCATTATAAGCCCGTACTGGGACTCTTGCTAAATCTTTTTCTCTTCAGATACCAAAGAAACATAAAAATGCATGATATGCAATGAATGCTACAAATGGAAACCTTTCAGCCTGAACATTTTAGATATATACGATAATATATGGGAAATTAGTGTTAAGTTTTACTGCCAGCATACCCATGTACAGTACTTGAATTTGTCCACTTCTCAATAACTTTACAAAAGTCAGTGTATAGTAATAACTGATGTAGATTCTTATCAGGTGTGAGGGTTGTTTACTGGACGGAAAAATATATACAGGTACTGTATACAGTATATGTATATTTTAAGGTCACATAAATATAACTTTTCTTTAGCATTTGTACTACCTGCTGTTTCATTCTTGATGTGTAGGTGAAGGGAGGTGTTGATCAAGTGCTTAGAGGTGGACTGCAGTTTACCTTGATGTAGGGCCAGTCCCAGTTGTTGCAGGAAGTAGATTATGGATTTTAATATCATTGAGATAGTTTCCCCTTCTTTAAAACCCACCGATACACCATAAAAACAACCCTGCTAATATCATACACCATTCCTAAATGAGATTGCCTCAGCATATCTCAGTATTGACAGTTGGATTTTAATGCTCAAGTGGTGGCATATGATGGTGCGTAGTGCCATCTGTTGAAGGGTTGGAGGACTGCTGGCCATCAGGGAAGAGGCTGTCAAGTGGATACATAAGAAGTACCACTACATACATCTCTTCATAAGTGACACGGCCCCCTGGCTTCATGTGATGGCTTTTAATTAGAGTATTCTTGCCATCTCCTGGGGATTAAATTTGGCTTAGAAATGGCTTCTGAGACTTAAGGATTAGATTTAGCCTTAATAAGCCCCTTCTGTACAAGAAGCCTTTACTAAGCTGAATATAATCATGTGGTAGCAGTAAGACGGACCTAAACAAGACGTCACCCAGAGTCAGGGGCTGCTTGCAATTCAAGGGCCTGAGAACCACCGTAACACAAATCTGCACTTCTGCAGATTTGTGAAATGCGGGTGTGTGAGCAACAACAAATGGAGGAGGTGCGTGCGGCCCTCAATACCGCTGGTGAACCCTCCCCTTACTCCACCGACTCACTCCTCATGGCCGAGACCTTAAGCATCAGCTCTGGTGCCTCTAGTCCCACCCCTGACCAGCCCTCCACTCACAACGACAAGATGAAATTGATGCGTAAGATGCTGAAGAAGAAATTTGCCCAGCCCTACAGCCGGGTAAGCCCATCCAAGGTCGGTGCACGGTTGTTGTTTTGTACCTTCCCCGTCCTTCCTCAGTTCAGAGCCTGGGGTTGTTAGGTGGATTTAGGTGAGGTTATTAATATAGGTCAGTTCATACGATATAATTGCAGAGTTAAGGTCAGTGTGTCCTGGCAGTAAAACTTAGTCAGATGACAGTAGTAGATTCAAGATTATCAAGTCTTTTGCCATAGGCGATTGTGACGGGAAAGGGAAGGGAAATGTTCCCCTGAGCTGGACCTTATTAGATCTTAATGCCCTGCTAAGTGAGAGGAGGGTGCTACCACTCCCAGCACGGCAGCTACAGGGCGTGGCTCGAACTCACGACCCCTCAGTCTTGAGTCTGACACTCTACCACTGAGGCCTCCCCTCCTCCCCAATGGTGACACGAATGAATGCCGCTTACCTCTTCCTTGCAAGTTCCAAAATGTGACAAAATGGATTAGAAGCATGGAACTAGCTCTCCCCCCTCCACTTTCTTCCCTGTACTAGGATAATGATGTGGAAACCTTTCACCCTACACTGTATATGCAGCCTGTTCATTCCTCTGACACAAGGGGACAGAGTGCAATACAGACATCCTCACTGGGGCCTACTCTTCCTCTGATTCACAGCCTGAATTTCAGAGCCGGTCTCTTGATTTACCCAACCATTGTGTACTTGGGCAACAGGGTAAGCAGGGTGATGATTAATGTTGTGCAAATTTTCAGAGGTGACCGAGAACTCGGTAAAGTTCAGAAGTATAGTGTGGTTAGCCTTGGTATGTTTGCATATTCAGTGTACTCTGAAAACTGGCTTCTGACATTGATGCAGATGTTGAATCACAGCCTTTGCAGTTGTACCAAGGTTCTGCCATTGGGAGTAAAAATCAAGCAGGAGAGGTATTGTTCTAGAAGTAACACCGAGTCACACTGCTGGGCAGGAAGTACCTGCACGCACAGTGGTGTGTGCCGTGTCAGTGGTAGGATTTGAATGTACTATGATTTCAAAGCTTACATCTCGAGTGGACAAAGTAGTTCCTGACTTCTAATCCTATAATTGCTGGGAATGGCTGTCAGGTCTTACACTGGACCACATAAAGTAAGATGCTGACAGAGCCAGCAGCCATTTTACCAGTTACTATGGACACATACTGTATTTAGAATGCCATATGAAATAGTGTGACCAAACATTGTAAGGACTACCTTTGTCAAAAGGTGAGGTAGATGATGAATTGCGCATTGAAATGTGGCAAGGACTGTGAAGTACTGAAGGTGATGAAAATGCTTGTAAATTGTCATTGTCACAACATACTGCACCTAATAGCACACTGAAGCTGCAGTCTGGCTTTGTGAAGGAAAGCCAGCCATCTTATTATATATGTCATGATGCTTATGAGAACTCAGTGCTTGATTGGTTCCTGTTGGGAGTAGACTTTTAGTTAAGGCAGACTAAGTGGGGTATGAGGGTAATGCACAGTGATTAAGCTAGGTTAACCATTGTTTCACATAGGACAAACTTGCAGTTGAATGGAGTGTAGCATATAACCCCAGGCTTCTGATGTAGGAGTGTATGATACAGTACTCGTGGCAAGATGTCAGGTATTTTACATATACAAAGTTTGCATGAAGTACATTTTGTTAGAACTGAAAGCCTGAATTGGTCTCTTTACGTCCATCAAAAATTGTCTCCTGGTATTTTAAGATGCCTAGACCATGTGTAGCTTTTCTTGACCTGTTTCTAACACACTGACCAAGATGACTTATTTCATTGTTGCCCCTCTCCTTTCTGTTTTTAGTACGAGTAGTTCTCATTTCAAATTTGTTGCTAAGTTGCAGATGAATTTATGCCATTTGTCGCTTGTTTGCTAGGTTTTTATGTGAATTCATAACTGTTCAGTCTTGAGAAATACTGTATGTGCATTACTTGAAATTCTATGCCTGCTCCCATCAGAGATACTGAGACTTGCTTACATAATTCTTCGGTGTTTGAGGATTTTATGTTGAGCGAGATGTTTTCATACACTGGTAATATTGCTTCCAAAGAGTTTGTGTCAGCAACTGCCAATAAGTTTTATGTTTGTGATGATTGACCAGAGTAATAAATTACTGTAGTAAGAATATTTCTCCTTGGGATATTTATGTGGTGATGTGTTGGTACAGTATACTGTATTTTGGATTAGCATATACAGTAGTTTATTTTAAATGTTGGTTCTTATTGGAAGATAATGGATTGCATGTATGTAGAATCTTTCTCTCTTTCAAGGGATGGTCTGTTCTCGTTGTCATTCTCTCTGTTACTATCTCGTACTTACTCCCATACAACAAGTCCTCATCTCTGCATTACCCATAACATCATAAAGGCATTTTGAGAACCCTGTCCTCATGCTGTCTCAAAATCACCACCACCTCCATTACCACCAAACTTGTACTTACCACCAGGAATTAGAATGAGTAGGGTCCAGCAAGAAGAAACGGAAAGCACAGAAAATGAAAACTATCGGTAGAGTGTCCAGCTAAATAGAGTACTCTACATGTAAAGTACTCTGATACATAGATTCCATTCACCTCTTGTATAGATTTTTTAAATTCATGGCTACACCTCACAGTTATCCACACACAAGATTTCTTCCTTTGGATCACTTTTGTAACATCTGTAGGGTAGAACTGAACATGTCCATAACTGCATTAAGTTTTTCTCTGTCCACCAAAATATGCTTCTCAGTCTTGCTCATCTTTACCAGTTTCCTTTATATGATATAATCCATCGTCATTGTATGGAGTGTTTTGGGCTAGGTTGATGACATTATGGTAGTATTAGCTAATATACACAAACACTGCAACAGTCACACAGCCTTTTACCATTCATTGCTTCGTATTGGGCTGATCTGCAACAGTATTATTTGTAGCTCAATCAGTGTCGTATTTGAGCTGACATATCCTTGATCCATCCCTTGGATTGTTAAAATTCGTGTAACCTTTATATTTTGTCAGTTAAAAATGAAAAAATTACTCCCGTCATATTCCGTTGAAATTCCTTTGCTTCCCCCCCCCCTCCCCCACTGACCTGACTACATCTCATACATTTTTTTTTTTTTTTTTCCCCTTATGTTATCTGATTTTTCCTTTTCAAATGCCCTTTCCTCGATCTCATTTTTTACCATCCGTATTGCCTTGGGTTAGATAGTGTCTCTTTATATTCAGTGTTGTGTAAGTTATTGTCAATGTAGTAGCTGCTCTCTCGTGGTCTGTAATGGAGTAGATATGATAAGTTAGCGTTTATTCTGTCTGGAATATACAGTGCTTGATAGTTATTTGGTCTGCTATGTCAGGAATGCCCAGATGTAGTGTATATTTTCAGTGTTTTTTTTCCCATACAGTGCTTGATGCCCTTTATATATTGATCTCTCTTATAGCAAGAACTCACTATATTCTCATCATCTAGGAGATTTTTGGCACATTGTCTTTGTATCAGTTTTTCTGCAAATGACAGGTTGATACTCTGCATGTTGTTTATGTAGTGTGCCTATAAGCACACTACATAAATACAAGACAGTAATGAAGGAACCAGCGCTATGAGAGTCCTGTTACTGTGAGCTCAATGATCTGGTTAAATAGAAAAAAAAAAAAAATGAAGGTATAATATGGAAAATAAATCACAGAATACAAACAGCTTGAAAGCATCCCAGGCTGATGAGAATATGTTCTACTGTTTTGGCCTAGGGATGTGGCAACCCCAGTGACTGGCACCTATGCTGCAAGGAATCTTTTATTATTCTGAAAACATGGGGGGATGAAATGCTTTTTCCAATTTATATCCCCAAAGAGATCAATACTTTTGCTCAGATCTCCTCGTCATGCATTTGTGGGAAATTAATTTAGGATGAGAATGAGGATGATTGTGGTTGGGGTGTTGATAGAAATGCATCATTTATATATGGTAAAATATCATTTAAAAACATATATTTAGATTGCTCATTTGGGCATCAGTTGAAAACACTTTCATAAATCTTAGTCAGCAAAGTTCACCTCAACACACTTTTCATTTAATTTGTACTGGAATGTGGTCTTGAATTTGAGAGTAAAGTATTCTACACATGTGCAAGTTGAATATGGTGCTGCAGAACAATATGAAGACCTCATCGAGTTAAGTTGGGAGTTTCCTAGAGACCAGAAAACAAATGTGTGGAATGAGGAATTACTGGTATACTTGACAGCACAAGCTGGATTTATTAGCACTGTACGTACATATAATAGTAATGTGAAGTGTTATCATCTGCAGTTCAAAACTAGACAATACATTGCCATCATTATAATGCGACCTAAATCCATTATAAATAGCATGGGTAGAATTCAGATGCAATGAAAGGTCAGTGCAGAAGTTGGAGACCTATCATTAGAGTGCCCAGTTATAAGGACTGAACATCTGTTCACTCATCACTGAAGCTCTCAAAATTATGGGCTTCACCATATGTACTGCCCCTTAAGAATTCAGTGTCTGTCATCAAATCCCTGAGTTCATGTAGGATGTTCATGATAAAAATGCCCCCAAAACTTTATTATAGCACACAGACACTTTGGTGTACAAATCGTGACTTTGTGTCCCCAAATCAACCTTGCTCCCGTATGACTTGCGCAAGGGGTGGCCACAACAAAAATATCTCAAAGCCTCTGTTATAACACACTGCCCTATTTTGTAACAGTCATCATACCTTAGCATATAATTCACTGGCTCCATGTCTTGTGTTGCAGGTGCGGACGAAGTACTACTGTGGGGAGTGTCCTGGCTGCCAGACCACAACCCCCTGCGGCAACTGTCTCTATTGCGAGGATATGCCAAAGTTCGGAGGTCCTGGCCGCTACAGACAGGTGGGGAGCTGGTGTTGTGACTGTTGGTAGTGTTCTTGTTCATGACTTCTTCCTTCCTTCTTATTCTCGTGTCTCCTTCAGTCCATCCTTCCTTCCTGGATCTTCTCATCCATTCCTTCTGTCTCTCATCTCTTTCATTCCTTTCTTCCTTCTCCTTCCCTTCCTTATCCCCTAACTGCCAGCTGATGTGTATAGCCATCACGATTTTGGGTGTGGAGCAACACTGGTTGACATGTATAGGTGCAAGCTTCTTCCCACCACCCTTTGAACTTTGAACTTATCTTACTCATCGATGGGACCACCTGGAGATGTGATCATACTTTCATTTGAAAGAGGAAGAGTTGGTGAGTCTTATGTATATTTAATTTTTTCTCTAGCTGTTATAGTTTGGCAGATATTAGGGTTTGAAGTAAGGGTATTTTTTTCCGTCACGGATATCCCCTGTAGGGAGGAGCGTGCAACATTGGAAAACCCCTGGCATGTAGGGGTTATGTCTCTCACGTCTTTGCCTTCCTCCTCCTCCTCCACTCTCATCTGCCCTCCCTTCTTGTCTCCCTTCTTCTGTTTTGCCAAAGTGTTGAGGAAAATTACATCATGAATGTACTTTTTAAATAATTGTTGCTGAAGATGTTCCAGAGAAGAGACTTGTGAATTTTTATATTTGATTTAACAGGTAATAATTTTTCTAGTAGCCACTGATGAACATTAAATTAGTGGGAGAAGAGGAGGGGAAGAAACAGCAGCAAGAGAAAGAGGAGCAACTGCAGGAATGCGATTCCCATAATAGCCTGGAGAGTGTTTGTGTGTCAGCCATGTGCTCTTGGGAGTTGCCTGGAGACATCAAGGTGGTGGTGATAATGCTGCTGCCGCTGAGGATGATATAACAACGTTGTATTGTGGTTAACATTATCTCATGTATGTTGCAGTTAAAAGTTAACTCTTTAGTAAATTATTTATTTATTTACTGTATATTTTTTGCTCTCCCCAGTTGAAAATCTCATTCACAGAGGGGTTAGACACCTCCATTAATGTTTTCAGTAGGATGATATCATTGTTTATTCCTGACACCTTCAAAAAGATGTTATTCAGCTTAGGGGAGAGCCTTTTGCAGTTAAGGGTGTAAATAATAATCAAACAACTACTCACTTCTCTTTATTCAGATAATCACTCACCTTCTGCCTTGTCTTTCAGAAATGTGTGAAGCAGTTGTGTGTGTACCACCCAAGACTACAAGCCCTCAAACTCTCCAATCGAACAAAATTGACGTATGATGAGCAGCACATCAGCCAGGAGACCTTAAACCACTTGGGTAATGCCATTCCTTCTGTGGTGGGGAATGACGGGCTGGAGCTGGGATGCCGAGACAACCTGGAGGAGCTGGAAAGTCTGGGGGATGAGGTGGAGGATGTGACTGAGGGCGAGGATAGTAATGCTCCACTACATGTGAGTCTGTGGGGGTTGTCACTAGGGTTTGTCTGTATATCTTTTTGCCTATCTAGCAATCTTTATCTGTCTGTCTGTCTATCTATCTATCTGCCTATCTGTTTGTTGTATAATGCTACATTCTGTGAGGGGTCGCCATAGCAGGGATTTGTGTTCATATCCTATAATGACCCCATGTAACCCTGCCCTTGAATGAACACATTTAGGTAATTAAACTGGAATAGTAGCAGATGTTTTGTTCAAAGAAGAAAAATGGTATGAGCCATAAGGTTTAAAAACAATTGTAATGAAAAAGGAAAACACACTTACCAGTCCTGGAAGTAGGCATCTTGAGGGACTGTATTAGAGTGTTTAGTTAGGATAGTTGATGTGTATGTGCCCGGCATTTTAGTATATGAGGCTAGAGGGATAGTGTGTGGATTTGTGAGCAAGGCAGTTGCCAAAATATTTTTGATAGTCTTTAACCCTTTAACCGCGGGCATTGTTTTGCCCCGACTGGCCTCTCCCGCGGGGGTTCCAGCCAAAATGTAAACAAACTTTAAACCTTTATAACTCTGCACAGAATAAATCTAGAGCGGAAAATAAGGTACCATTAGAAAGTACTAACCTTCGGCTTTGCAATGATGTAGGTTTCATGATTTCGTTGACTATCACTGGATGGGCAGTGCCATTAGAAGTGAGTGATCTAAAATCACTATTTTTCGCTCACACACCATTACCTTCACTCACACACCATTACCAAATGCCAACCTCATTCTGATAATAATACTATAACATATGTGAACACTGCACATACGATAAACACCCACTCTGTGTTCACTGAGGCAGGTAAAAGGCACTGTAATTGCCCGCACTTCACTGCCACATCAGCGGTGTTGTAATCACTATTTTTCGCTCACACACCATTACCAAATGCCAACCTCATTCTGATAATAATACTATAAACGTATATGAACACTGCACATACGATAAACACCCACTCTGTGTTCACTGAGGCAGGTAAAAGGCACTGTGATTGCCTGCACTTCACTGCCACATCAGCAGTGTTGTCACTCACACAGCTGGACAGATACTGATGCGTGTTTGGTCCGGGGTGGGGTGGGGGGCCCAGGGGGTGGGAGGTGGGGGCCCGGGGGGGGGGGTCGGCTGGAGTGAAAGAACTTAATAGCTACTCTCCCTTGAAACAACTGGCGCAAGGAAAAAACGCGCGGTATTCAAAATATTCACAAACATTCGAGAATGACACCTGCGGTTTGGTCCAGTTTTTGCAATGTCATTCTGGGATGACACCCGCGGTTAAAGGGTTAATGAGATGTAGCATTGTTGATCTAGACTTACCACATAAACAATTCCTGCTTTGTGTTCGGTTTTATTTGTCAGTATAGTGGTAGATGGGGGCATTCACCATCCACTTACTTGATGAAGTGCTGCTCTCCGGTGACTGCCCTTTCCACTCTTCCTTCCAGCATTCCTTCCTTCCTCTTCTGTTTTTCTCTCCTTCATTCTTTCCTCTTCCTTCTGTGTATGGGTGACTGTACACTGAGTGACAAGCCAAATGGTTTCCTGTACAACAGGAAACCATTTACTACATTGGTTGGTAACCATATAACCAAATTATGGTGCCTGGTGGTTTAATGGGTAATTTAGGTGCTCCAGTTGGATTGAGCCTGTGCAGGTTTATATCCAGTGGGTGGTTAGGGTTTATTGTCCATGTAATGCCACTCAGGGATGAGTGAGGCTGGTCACTCTCATCTGAAATGTCAGGACCAGCTTGCCTACCCCTGGGCACCTGTGCTTCTCACTGGACAACACAGGATTAGATAATGATGATGGATTTTATGGCACAGAATGAAAATTAGCTTCATAGAGTCAGCGTATTGGACATGAATGAGGTGTGGCCCATGTCACTGAACATGCTGCTTGATAGTTTCACTTTTGTGTTTTCTTTTTCTTTGGTTTTGGATCCTACCTCGTGCCATCTCTGAGGTGGGACTTAGGGTTGGGACGTTCAGCTTTTGTGCTTCCTCTTCTTTTGTTTTTTAATCCAACCACATCCCACCTCCAAGCTGGGGTAATGAAGTAGGGCTGGATTATTGATTGACCAGGAAAGTTTTTGGCAAACAAGCAGTTATTTCCTCTTATTACAGAAGTACAGACTCCCTAGATGGAAATTTTCTCGCTTTGACCCCATGCCATTAATGTTGTGTCTCATTTCAGGTTCAGACCGCTATGGAAGAACTGCGAGCGATAAAATCAGAACCAGCAATAAAACTGGAAACTGCCCTGTCTCCCTCTACCATACTCCCACCTTCCATGATCCCCTCCACCATTATCCCCTCTTCCACTTCCATACCTTCCGTGATTCCTTCTCTTGGTCTACCATCGACCGCTCTTCCTCCCATCCCCATTCCTATCACTCGTGCTGAAGCTGCTCCCACCCCTGCTGAGTCTGTTGGCCCACCCCCATCACCAGAACCCCCTGGCACCCAACAAGACCAGCCCATTGAAGTCATACCCATTTGTGATGATAGTGATAGTGTTAGTCCTAGTAATGAAAATAGTACAATCTCCTCCACCGAAGCAACAACAATTGTCACCACCACCACCATCACCACAACCGTTACCACCAGTGCCATCCCACCGACCACCCTATCTACCACTACAACAGCCCCTCTGATCCATACCCCAGCGCCCTCACACTCACCCGTGCCTGCCCTTGCGCCCACTCCTCAAAGTCCGGTACCGGCTCAGACCCCCACCTCTTGTGAGTCGCCAATTCGTACTTTATCGCCTGCTTCTCAGCCACAGACTTCAGCCTACATACCCACACCCTCATCCCCTGTGCCCACTTATGTACCCACCCACATACCCAGATCCTCTTCCCCTGCCCCTACCCACATACCCACACCCTCATCCTCTGTCCCTACCCACATCCCCACACCGTCATCTCCTGTGCCTACTCAGGTACCCATACCGTCTCCTGTTCCCACCCACATACCCACCTCCTCATCCCCTCTTCCTACCCACATACCAGCACCTTCGTCACCGGTTAATTGCCAAACACCCACATCCTCATCCCCTATCCCAGCCACCCCCCTACCTGCACCTGTGTCACCTGTAGCCACTCACATACCCACACCCTCAGTCCCTATCTCCTCCCACTTCCCCACCTTTTCCTCCTCTGGAGCCACCCACGTACCCACCTCCTCGTCTTCTGTGCCAAGCTACCTACCCACACCCACATCCCCTGTATCCACCCACATATCTGCACCACATTCACCCCCTGTCATCCACATAGCCACACCTTCTCCAACCCCTGCCCACATACCTACCACTGAAACATCCTCTCCTGCCCACATACCCACAAGCGAATCACCCATGCCCACCCACATACCTACCACTCAAGCACCCACTCCCATGCACATACCCACCACTGAATCATCCACTCCTGCCCACCTGCCCACACCCACTCCATCACCCACCTTTGACCCCACACTCACACCTGCTGCTAATGAAGTGGAGGAGGTAAACGATGCTGAGCCGGAGAATGACGATGATGACGATGGGGAGGACTATGACGACAAGGAAGATTACGCCGCCCTTATGTCAGATGCCTCGGACATTCCTTCCCCGCCTTCCACCCCCTCGCCCCGTCCCAAGACACGCGGCAGGGGGAATATTAAGGGCCGTGGACGGGGCCGAGGGAAGGAGCCAGACAACACGGTGGAGACCCGGCGGAAGAAGGCCATGAGACGGGGCAGCCGGAGGAGAAAGACTCGCTTCAACCTGGAGCCTGATGACAACTCTGGTGGGTGGATGTTGTTGTTCCCAGCCAGGCATAATGCCAAAACTTAGGCCCATACTCTTTGTCAGCTAAGGAGGCATCTTTCCTGGCACCTCTTTGTTGCCAGGTTATTACTAAGTCTGATGCACTTTTATTACATTGTAGTTTGTACAGTCTTGGACACCAAGAGAAGTATACTATGGTGTAATAAGCAAAATAATCTTCAGAGGAAAATGTGTTTGAAGCCTCCAAACCCGACAAGAACATGGGTCTTCATGCTAGTGAGTCATGTTAACTCGAAATATCATAGTATGACTGGTTGCAATAGTGTGACACAAAGTTCCAAAGTAAAACCCTGCAGAGTAGCATAAAATTACTGTATGTATAAAATCTATCATTGTTAAAGCTGCTTACATCTTAAAGATGGAAAGGACGACTCTTAGGTGACGAGGCAATAATTTTGGAAGATGTTGACGGATGATGAGGGAGATGTGAACAGAGTTGAAGTGAAAAAGAAGTAATGGTGAAATACATTATATTAATTGATATTCTGTATATTTTTGTCCTCCAGTTTCGTCTGTTGCCACTTTTTAGTGATGGTATATATATATATACGTTTAAGTACTTGGGTAGTGTGATGAGTAAGGATGGAGGTTTGGAGGGTGAAGTGCTTGAAAGGGTACAGCAGGGAAGAAAGGTTGCTGGTTCTTTGAAAGCAGTGATAAGAAACAGGGAAGTGAGCATGGAAGTGAAAAAGTTACTACATGACAGTATTGTGATACCAACTCTAATGTATGGAAGTGAAGCTTGGACGTTGTTGGATGGACACAAGTCAAGAGTGAGAGCAGTGGAAATGAGTTATTTAAGAGGAGCCTCTGGAGTCACATGGAGAGAAAGGCTGACAAATGAGGATATAAAGGAGCGTTGTGGTGTGGATGTGGATGTGATAGGAAACTTTATGAGGAACACACTGAGGTGGTTTGGCCATGTGGAGAGAATGGAGGATGAAAGACTGACGAAGCGAGTGTATGTGAGTGAGGTGGAGGGGGGAAGAGGGAGGGGGAGGCCGAGGATGAGATGGAGGGATGGGGTGGAGAGGTATAAGAGAGAGGGGGGTGTGAGTTGGGAGCAGGGCAGTGAAATGGCGGGGGACATGGCGACTTGGAGGCGATTTGTTTGTGGCCACCCCAAACGGGATTGAGGCGTCTGGCAATAGATAAATAGATATATCCATCATCCAATCCTATGTTGCCCTGTGAGGAGCATAAGAGCCCTATATACATATATATACAGTATATATGATAGATTATAGATAGATGATTTTGATTATTGATGTTTTTATAAAGAAAAATTTTGTTACGTACACTGTACAATACTGTATCTGTTATTTATCAGTGATCTCCAATGTATTGCACCAGTCAGCACTGAAAGCCCCATTTATCCGGACTTCAGATATCCGAAGGTTGAGCCTAACAGGACGACCTCGAGGAGTCCGCATACTTCCTGGCTATACTCACTAGCTAGACCCTCCAAAAATATCCGGATCCAGTACCCAGCCTAAAATGGACCTATTCGATTATCAGCAAAGCCTCCCTGGACTCCATACTTATTATTTTATATTTAATAATGCAAGCTGTAAACAATGAGCTCCCCGCATTTGCACGCTAGTCTGTGTTTTTGGTGAGTACTCATATTTTTTTTTTTTAACTATCGGATTATTTAACACTCAATGCAACAAGTGATGCCCATGTTTTTGCAATAATTTTGTGCTTTTATTGTGTGGTACTGGTTGGCATAATCTTAAGCAAAATTTGGACCTAAAATTGATGCATTTTTAAAATGGAGTTGAGTCTGAGATATTAACATTTTAATAAATGGGGAATAAATGTATAAGAAAAATTTCCTTCCTCAGAACATCATTATAGCCACCATTGAAAAAAAATATCCCAATATCCCTGTAATTTCTTTCTTTACAGTTGACTGAATGGACTGGGGCTAAGAATGTGAAAGTGTTATTTGCTTGCGTTTGGTGTTTGGCTAGTGTTTCTTCATCTCTACTTACTGATTAATGGGGATACCTTCCTTCAGTGTATGTTTTGATATTGTGAACTCAGTGGTGATGGTGGAGGCAAGTCTCATATACAGCACAGCAAAAACTACTAAAATATGGAACTTTATGAGGAGTCTAGAATACCAGGGGCCAACTTACTATGTTTTCACGAGCAGATGGAGGGGGGGACTTAAAGTGTATATAGTGATAAAGAAAAGAGGGGGAGGGGCTGGGAGATTTGTCCCCCGCATTCTAGACTCCTCATATTTGGTTAGCAGTCAGTAAGTGGTGTGTCAGAAATGGTGATGATAGTGTTAATGGGTAGGTGTTTTTTAGGTTTTGAAGATGCTTAAGAATGATAAAAAGAATTAATGGAAATAAAATACTTTTTCCAGATTTTGAAGAGATGCTTAAGGAATATGAAGCTGACACAGATAATGAGACTAAGCCTAGAGAATTTGCAAAGAATGTGACTCCAAGCACACAACCTGAGCGATTACCAGCAGACCAGCGGGGAGGCCAGGCAACCCGAGCCAACAGCATTAGAGGGGGCAGGGGGGCAGGGCGAGGTACACGGGTCCATCCCACCCCTGCCAGGATGGTTAGCCGGTCACAGAACACAGACCCTGATCCAGACATTTTTGAATTCCGTGAAGCCCAGGATCTACGGAGGGATGTGCTTGAGGTGAGACGAGAGGGAGCTGGGTTGAGGAGAGAAGGAGTGCTGACAAGGAGAGACAGTATGGAGTCAAGGAGATTGGGGGTTGAAACAAGAATGCTGGGAAGTGAGACAAGAAAAAGTGTGGAACCAAGAATAGAGGGAGCTGAGATGAAAAAAGCAGGGTCTGAAATAAGAGTAGAAAGTGTTGAACCTAGAAAACTGCCAGAAATTGAAACGAGGATGGAGGGGGTGGAGGAGAGACGCATAGGTGTGGAGACGAGAAGAGGTGTGGAGACAAGGAGAGGGGTGGAGATGAGGCGAGAGGCACAGGAAGGGATGAGTTTAAAGCATAATGGGCCTTATGCTGGTTTCCCTGAGGAGGACCTAAGTCAGGGTGGCCGAGATGTAAATGAAAATGTGGGTGGAATCAGTGAGGCGGCTTCAGCATAGCACCCGCCTATGAGTCTGCCTTCACATCCATGCACAGCTGCACATGCGCCTTTATATCAACCCTCACACTCCCCCACACACCAACCCTCCTCACACATGCCAAATTTACTCACAAACTTGCCTTGTTCCTCCACAGACACACATACAGCCTCACACATGCCAGAACCACAGGCAGACTTGCCTTGCCCCACTGCCACACACCTTCACGAACCCTCCTGCCCACCTGAAATCTCCCAGTCCCTTGACCTTCCCCCAGATCTGCCCCACCTCTCACATCCGTCCCCACACCCACACTCCCCTACAGATCCACACCTGCACTCCAGTACAACATTCACTTGCCACATGTGAGTGCTCTAGGTCTTGAATATGTACAGTACAGACAGGATATATCTATATATATGCATAAAGATATATATATAAATATATATATATATGTATATGTTCAATGTGTTATAGGTTAAGTCTTTGTTTTCTTTGTTATGTTTGTTACAAGGCTTACATTTTTTGAAAGACGTTGATATTACAGCTTTTGATGACCTTTGCTTAGTCTTTGAGTTGCTCACCAATACTGTTATGTTGTGTCTACTGTGGCTTGCTTTATCCAACATGTCCCCAGTGCATTAGGTGGCTGTACCTTTGGATAAATCGGGTCACAATACAGCCTATACTCAGACCTCTTAAGTTCCTTTAGCTTGTAAAGAGGACAAGTTAGCCTCCCAAGACAGAGGTGGAGTATTTATCATGTAGCCTGATTAAAGGTGTAGAGTAGTTTAGATTCTCCCAGGTCAGACGAGAAGTGTAAGGTTGGTGAGGGACTGCACGGCCACAGTGTTATGTAGAACTCTACTCATTTCACTTTAACTTGGTCTAAAACTGCCTTCTCTCCATCTTGAATGCCGAGTTGTAACAGTAGAATAGTACTAGAATATGATGCTAGTCACGAAGAAGTGCTATGGAATGGATGTAGAGCTGTAGTGTTTTTTTTTTTTTTTTCTGCCACTGAGGTTAAGTGAAATAAGATGCAAACAAAGAAAATCTAGGCCAAGTTATGGTGAAAAGTGTATGATCAGTTGTGTCGGAACCGTTAAAATCGGAGTTACATTTCTGGCCTCTTGATATCCTGCGGTTCCACAGTTACGAGAAAACCAGGGAGCACGAAGATGTGTTTGAGAAACAATGGCATCTTGTTGATGCTTCTGTTCTGACTTGGCTTCCATGGAAAATGGAGATAAAGTGACCTGCAGCATCCTTGTTCCATTCTTGTAGTCATGGCTTAGCAGTACCTTAGAAAACAGAGCGCCTGGGCATATTGTGTGTGTTGCGACAACGGTGTTTTGTCGTCTTTAGTCACGGTTCAACAGTTCCACAGAAAAATGGAGACATTAAGATTAGACTAGAAGTGTGTTATAAGACAACATATTTTTTGGTCTTGGAATCTCATGTGTGCAAACTACAAAAATGTTCGTTAAGTGCCATTTCTGGTTCCCCTACTGGACAGATATATCATAAGAAAGCATACTAATATAATAGAGTTCCCGCATATATTCCTTTATTTTTTTGGAGAAAGTACAAAGTCATAAGTGTGGTGGGGGATTTTTTTTTTCCCCCCTGCCTGTAGTGCCACTAGGACAGTCTCACCCAGTGTGCGGTCTCGAGACCACCCAGCACTGCAAGTAGTGTGAGGGGAAGTACGAGACTGAGAATTATTTACATGGGATGAGTGAGTGTGTGATGTGACGAGAGGTCCATGTGTTCAATATTATATGGGTTAAGTTAGAGAGAGAAGCAAGGACATGCTGTGTTCTCTCACGTGTTCAATATTTTATGTGTTGCATTATAGTGAGAATCTTTAATAGTAATAATAATGGGTTGCGTTACAGTGAGAATCTTTAACATTACAGTATATAAATATATATCCCTCATTTCTTCTCTTTATTTTGTTCTCGTCCAATGCAGTGGTGTACTCGCTTTAAAACAAGAGTTTGTTGAATAATGTTTAGCCAATTTAAGAGCTTTCTAATGTACATACACCCCCAGTCCCTCGCTCTTAGGTAAGTCTTCTGCATCTGTGTGTTAGCTTGGAGGCAGTATATTATATAGCCATATTGTACCGGTATTTTGTTAATGAGAAGCTACAAAGAAATTTCTCCATGTTTGGTGTTCCTATATTGTTCTTAGTTACTAGCGCCTAGAGTTATATATTGAGAGCATCAGTTTTTGGCCGTATATGGTAGCTAGATATATCTGCATAGGAACTTGTGGTGTGAAAGGAAACAAGATGCAACTTAACCCTCCCACTCTGTTGGCATATTTAAAATTTTATTCTTGTTACCTCCAGATGATCTTACTATTGATAGGGTTTATGAAGGCTACATCTGTCCTCTCCTGAGTGAAATTAAACTGTCTGGGGATAGTAAGAGCTTAACTGAAGATAGATCACTGGACCAAAGGGGTTAATGCTTTAACTTTTGGCCTCTATGGTTCCCTCATATGTTCGCTGTTCAATAGTTTTCTGTCATGACCCATGTCGGTACACTGAGGTCTGTATTTTATTCTTGCTACCTCCAGATAGATTTATTCAGGTAAGGAAGTACATTCAAGGAAAGTTCTGTCATACACTTGCACATTAGTTTGAGCTTCAAAATATGAGACGAGCTAGCAAAGCAGGAACCAGACACTCACATATCTGATAAATATGTCTGTTAGGGGTGAGGTTATGGGAGGAGGAGGGGTAGAAGCCATCAGCTCCCCTAACCCTCCTTCTTCCATAACCTCACTCCTCACTCACAGACACATACCAGATAGGCAAATGTCTGGTTTCTGCTTTGCTGACAAGAAACAATTTACAGTGATGGGTGGAAACCATGGAACCAAATAATGAGTCAGTGTGGGGCCATCTACAGTGCCCCTGTTAACTTAGTGAAGAGGAACAAATGTATTGTCCATCCAGGAACAAAACCCCACATCACTCCCGGTGCCTCGCTGTGGCAAGGCACTGTCTACAGCAAGAAGTCATTGGTTCACTGCATGGGATGGCCCTGCAGTGGTAGTTGCTTGCCTGTGCTTGATGGGTCTGCTCAGCCAGACAGGCCAAGGTTACTGAAGAGCAACAACCCTTCCTCTTTCTATCCTCAACTCTCTCTCTCTCACTCTCAGTTATCAGACAACTGTTCGGCTACTGCTTGGCCATTACTTGTCTCATATTCAGGTGGTTTGGACTGGTGGGTGTCTACTGTGACCTTTCCTCCAGTGTACCTCCCATGGAAAAGGAGTTAATGAAGGCTAAATATATTTTGTCCAGTTCCAAACATTTTCCCTGAAGCTTAATAAAAGTGCCTGGAGGATACAAGGATAAAATACAAAAAGGTGTCAGCGTAGTGAGGGGGTTACACAAGTCATGTAAACATCATCAAAGTGTTATGCAACTTTATCACGTTTAAATTATGATGTTAACAAACCTCTGACTCTCGGATCTAAGTGGCAGTGACAGAAACTGGGAGTTGATGAAGCGTGAACTAGTCGATGCTCCTTCTGATTCCTTACTTGTATGAATGTCTTGTTCTCAACAGTTTCATTTTTCCTTTCCCTTCATTCTGTCCTCACCCTAAGTGATATTCTCATTTTCTTATGTCTGTGTTCCACTACTCCTTGCCTTCTTCACACCTTTTTATTTATTGATTGATTTATTTTATTATAAATACTGTACTCTCTTCTGCTTTCACTCTCAGTTATATTCATAATTTGCCATCAGAGCATTCCACTACTACTTGATCTTCTTTAATGTTTTTTAACTGTTGTGTCTTTCTTATGTCTTGCTTTATAAAAAGTATCCTACATAATTACACATTTCCACTCACTGTTGTGCCTCTTCTTATCCATTTCAATTTATTTGCAATCCTCTTCATCACTTTCTTCTTGTTTTTCCTCATTACAGTAAGTCTTTGTTATAAGTCACTTTTCTTGACATTTTTCTTTGCTTAATATTAGTCCACTGCAAAATTTATGAACCATGGTAATATGTTCCACTGCTACCTGAAGAACTGATCTAGTTTCCCAAATTCACAATACCAGCTGTATGGAAAAGGCTATATTTGAACAACATCCCTGATTAACAATGAGGCTATCTGTATTGTTGGTATGTAGTACAAGTGACTATATTTTGTTTCACTCTCATATGGTTTTCTGAGCCTTTCTATTCAGTCCCCTTTTGCATTTCTATTACATCCCTTTTCTGTTTGCATATGTCATGCAGTCCTGTTCTGAGTTTGTCTGCTCAATTTCCTGCTGCAGTGGTTGAAATGTCCCCGTCAAAGTGACAGATTTTACCACAAACAGGTGACTGGTCATCTACCCTTAAATGTACCAGATTATGGTAGCCAAGCCCTGAGCAACCACACCTTACAAGGGATAATAAAGGACTGGCTGTTATCATCTGTATTACAGTGTCTCTTTCGTTTATGCAGCCACTTGTTCATTCACTGTTTCTTCTCTTGCAGTTCTCTTTAAAGCCATTCTGTTATTCTCTTAATTTTTTTATACTGTACAGGCTCCCTTTTTTATATGCTTATCTCTTCACTTCTCTTGCCATTCCCCCCTGCCCCCCCTCCCAGTTCTTGTCTTCATTTCTTTTCCACATCCCTCTTCTTCTCCTCCCTTTTACTTCTCTTGCAGTTACTTCCAAGTCTTTCTCTTCTGTTCTCTCCAACAGTCCTTCACATTTTTTTTCTCTACTAGCCCCTAAAAACATTTCTGTTTAGTTCTTTCCTGAAATCACCTATTTTCCTACACTTCAGGTCTAATTCTTACAAACTTTTCAGTTCAGTTCTCCTGTGCAGCTTATTTTATATTCTTTCCCTTCTTTTCCAGTTCTTAAAAACCTTTCAGTTCAGTTCTCCTGTGCAGCCTATTTTATACTCTTTCCTATCTCTTCTAGTTCTTAAAAAGATGGCAGTGAAAAGACGGCAGACACTTTATTTTTGTCGAAAAGCTACATTTTTGAGACAGAGTGGGGGAGAAACAACCGAGGGTCTTGCATAGAATATAGTAAGAAAGGAGGAAGAGATTTATGGCAAGGTCGTGGTCTGTTTTTCAATCTGAGGAAGTAGTTGTCTATTTTATTCTTGCAATTTGTACGATTTTACTCGACCAAGGAGAGACCTCTGGTAATGAAGGATTGAAGGGGCTACTGAAAGCTGAATCTAAATCCTTCAGCCAGAAAAGTCTCTCATAAGTCTGAGGGTACCAAGAATATACGACACACTATTTCATCAAACTAGGGTGCTGAACCTATGGGGTTCTGGTCAATGGAGTCATTAATATGCATAAAGGTCTCAATCCAGTTACAAAATCATTATGCAAACAGGGCATGATCTGACTGTACTTAGAGATATTATTTTTTATTACTGTACTTTATTACAGAGGTCTCACTTGGATGACTTGTAGATTTGAGACATGAGACATGCAGGATGCATTTTGACCATGGTTGATGTATAAAGGTGTTGGTAAATGGTAAAGTAAATGCACTGTATGAGCAGGCTTTCAAATAACTGCACAGGTGGAATGCTTGTTATTTTGAAATTCAGTATTCAGAGTTGCAAAATGCATGCATCTGAATAATGTACAGTTTACTATACTACACTGAAATAAGTTCATTTTGGTATAGCTCATGACAGGTTAACTATCACAATAAATACAGAATGTAAAAGTACTATACTGTATGCTGTATTTGTTGTCAAAATATATTTTCAATGTTACTCAGAGATGGAAACTTGGAGAGAAATACAATCAGTAATTATGTTCTGAATCTGGGTTGGATATTTTATATATTTTAACTGGACTGAACTTTTTCATAAGTTAAAATTATTTCTTTCTCATTTTAAAGTAATAAGTCTTCCATTCAATATATTTCATTCAGCTTGTTAAACCAACTTTCTGAAGAGGACTACAGATTTTATTACCTCTACTTCTTGCATCTCAGCCTTCCATCCACAACAGGATCCACCGCTGTATTTTGCACCTCCTCTGACAACTTCCTGTCCAACAGTCTTGCATAAATATTTTATATCTGTCCATGCACTCTGAGAGGTAAGGGGTGGGGTGGAGAGGAACATGAATGATGGTGGTGTTTGTTGTAGGAAGGGCAGACTAATAGTGTTACACAGAGCAACACAGAGGCCGTTTCCTTGTGAGGGTGATATGAGTTGAAAGGAGGGCTGTCTGATGGTCAAAGACAGGGTGACATAGAGCCAATCTGTTTGTGGCCACACCCTCTTGGATTTAGGTGTCGGGCTATAGATACTCAAAGACCGAAAGCAGCATTACCTGGATGACCCTCGTGAGTAGCAACCATATCATGTGTGCATGGAAGATAAGCACATGAGCACCAAAGGAACACTGCCAGTTTATTCTTGCTGCTTCCAGATCATTTTATTTAACTCAGACAAGAATGTCCAAACTGGAGAGGTTAAAGTTAGTCCTAACCAACTCGTTAATTGCTAGAGCTGAATAACACTGTCTGGTGGTAGCCAATTAAGTAAGATGTCTCTGTAGTGAAGATGTTCAAGATTAACACCCTACCAAATTTTTACATAAAGGGAAGCTATACCATACCTTTGCTTATGGAAGGTGAACAGAATGCTGGGATATTTATGATGATTTTTCCCTCAAGATACGCACCTCTGGAAGTATCAGGAATAGGAAGTGGCAGGTAAGTCTCAGGGTGTGGCAAAATCCAATCCTTAATTAGTAACTTAAAAACTTTAGGTTCAGTCTTATAAAAGGAGCACCATCTGAGGTTAATACAAGGTAGAATGGTTTAATTATCTAGAAAAATCAATCGTGCACCATACCACTACATATCATAACTCAAGTGGCTCGGACAGGGTATAATGTAGGTTTTTGTACGTGATCCAACCAGACAGAATTATTTGAAAGCCTGACTGGGTATTTGACAGCACTGTGGAATGGGTAAGTCTGGGACATGGGAAAGAAAACTGTAGTATGTTGTGTACTGTACCTGGTATTACTGGGTATTTGATGGCACTGAGGAATATGTAAATATGAGACATGGGAATGAAAGCTATAGTATACATATGTATCCGGTATTATCCTTTTGTTATGAAAGAAAAAGGTACTGGTATGTTTATTTTGTTTAACACACTAACATAAGAAAAATCAGAACATTCAATTTACTGTTCAATATGTCAACTTACTGTGGATTGTACCAGCGTATGTATGGTGACACTGAGTAACTTTCTGGCTTATTGTGTAGATCCTACCTTTTATTAACCCACTGAGCCAGCTGACATCCTATTTAGTTCAATTCTTATTATAGTATTACCAGACGATTTTATATGACTTAGGAAATGAGTTTCATAATGAAAGGGTTTATCAAGGCTGTATCTCACCACTTCACATCAAGAAAGTCTACCTTGATCCAAATAAAAGTTATGAGATACATGAGAAATAAAAAAAAAAAAAAAAAGACATCCCTGGGCCCAATGGGTTAAAAAGGTAAAAAACACAGTACAGTATAACCTCCCAAATCTGAATATATGATTTCCAAAAACCTCAGTTTTCCTCTCTCACTCTCCATGTAATAAGAGGATGTTGATATCTGTCCTCACACAATCAATGCATTTTTCAAGACAAAGTTTATGCATGGACAAGCATAACAACAGATGATATATTAATAAGACATGATACTTCATTGCATTTACGGTTCATGGCAATATAGGCTATTTTTAACATGATTTTTTCCTGTTTCAATATGATTCTACCTTCCAAAATTTTCACATTTCCATAAAGCCTTTGGACCCAAGCACTTCAGATAACAGGGTTTGTACTGTACACAGGATTTCAGATCCCACAGCTGTTGCAAAAAGTATATCCCCTGTGGCTTATTTCACACTAAGTTCAGATGGGAAGGATTCAATGTTGTATGATTATTTACTATTTGTGTAATTCAGCATGATATATGCACGATGGTGATGATGATGATGACAATGATGATGGTGATGATGATGATGATGATTTGCACTGTAAGTTGACAGAAAGCATATTACTATTTCCTACACGGAGGTGAATACGCCATGATGTGTTAAATGCCAAGCAGAGGATATGTCATACGAGATGAATAAGCGAAGATGGTAATGTGTCCTCACCTTTTAGAGCCTGTATTCTCGTCAGTTCTAGCACCTCTCCCTTACTACTTTATTTCTACAAAGGACACAGTATTATCCCTGTTTATTTAGCACCCTATGTCAACACTAAAAAGGAATAAATAGCGTACTAGATAATGCCAGTGCGAATTAAATGGTTCAGGACGAGGTGCCAGGAAGCTGCCTCACCTCAAGAGAATATGACGTTTTGTATTCCAGGTAGAACAGGAGGCTTCATAACACCACTTCCATAGTGATGCATTTTTGCTTATTACACCTTAACATTCTTTTTTTTTGTGCCGATTATATCAGTTTAATACCATCCTAGTTTATATCAGTAGCATGCAAAATGAAACTGATGAGATGCAAATACCAGACTAAATTGCTATGGAAGAGGTGTTGGGGATCTCCACCAGCCACTTAGAAAATGATCCTTAGTCACTGGAATAAATTGCTGAGGAAGAGGTGTTAGATCTCCAGTGGCCACTTAGAAAATGAGCCTTAGTCACACGTGTGTTCTGGGTAGCTGTGTTGTGTGCTGAATTTGAGGTACATGAGTGATTTACTGCTGTGGACAAGGATCCTTTCACACATCTAGGGTTTCATTCTAATTATGGGAGGCAACAAGCCATTTGAATATTAATGGTTAGTTTAGCAGTATTAGGTCTGGACAATTTTTAGAGTGTGATGGAATTGTTGGCCACAGCTCCACCATTATTTCCAAACTTGTTACTGTGATTTTTTTGATGAGGTGACAAGGCAAACACGCCTTTGAATTAACATTGCAACATTATTACAGTATTTCAAGCCAATTTCTTGCAATAGTCTTTCTAACCAAACTTTTTGATACAAGGATCATGTTGGGTTAAAATAGAATATAAAAACAAGAATTGTGATAAACTATTATGCATGAACGTAAATGTTTTATCATACCACACCTAACTTTTAAAAAACAAGACTATTTTTTCCTCAGTATTTTGGCTATTGATAATGAAAAAAATTCTTGTATCCAGTAGACATACAAAGAAATAGTTTTAGTGCCGTAGACTTCAGATTCAACAGTGATTAGGAAAGTTATGATAAAAATCTCCGAAGTTACTTGCCAGTTTAAAGCAGTGAGAGAAATTTAGTTGTATCTGTGGAGAGTAGCCATTTTTAAATCCATAGTTGTTGCTAATACAGTGCAGTAGTTCTTTTATTTTGCATACCAGCCACACTATGTTATGAGGAAGTAGCAGTTCCTCTCGCTACAGCAGTGCAGTGTATCTATTGCATATTCCATCATTCTTGTTATATATCTACTACAGTATTGTAAAGTTCCCTCACGACAACATTTTTTGCTCAGTTTCTGCCATTGAAAGTGTTGAAGATGATGTAGTGATGAGTACTGTTGTGTGTTGCTTATAGTCACGACCATCGATATTTTAACTTTTAGCCTATATATGAACTTTCCTGTGCAGTGCGCCACAAACTGCCAGTGCCGAGGTTAGAGACATTGCCTTCACCAAGAAGCTTAGAACAGCAGAACTACTTTACTGGGAAACTCTTAGATAACCAAAAGCCTTGAGTCCGGAACTTTCCTTCATCCGGCACCCTCTATGAATTGATGCCATCGATCGCGGTCACTTTGGGTAAAGTAAGAAGCGAGCACCACTATGTATACAGTATCGGTCTTTAACCCCTTCACAATGGTGATATATTTTGTAGTCTGTTTGTGCTACTGTTTGGTGGTATTGTTTAGCTTAGGACATGTTTTGATCTGGAAAGGATGCTCATCCTGTATTAACCCTATCACTGCAAGATATCAGTGGGGTTAATTAAAATTGTCTGGAGGTGGCAAGAAGTAAAAAGATATTACTATACTGAAGGGTTTGATCTTGAGCCTTAGTACATACCTAATTTTTACTCTATTCTTGCTGCTGCCTAGACAAATTTATTAGGCTAAAAGAGGACCTCAGATGTACTAACAGTTGGAGAAAGCTAGACAGCATGTAACTTCTCCAGTTCAAAAAGTCTCGCCTGAGCTGAATGAAACACCCTAAGAATGAGGTTTAAAAATAGACCATGACACTGAAGGAGTTATGTACTTACTTCACTGCGTTGGTATATTTTTCATTTTATTCTGGCTACCTTCATAGGATTTTTATTCAGCTTGAAAATTTTTTGTTTGAAGTGGCAAAGTACGGCAATGTGTAGCTTTCATTTCTTCCTTCCATATGAGAGGTCTTTCCATAAATTGAGAATAATTGTCAGGCAGCTGTAGGAATATACTATTAAATATATCACTGGAGTGATGGAGTTAATGTGTGGCCATGCTGAAGAAGTTTCTCTGGGGCTGCTAATTCAGAGAGATGGCTGGTAATAGTTTGTGAGGCAACACTCAATGAACGGTCATCCTCCTTGCTGTTAGGTCAGACAACTATACAAATTACGATGCATTATTATGATTACTATTATTATTATTAAAATCTTTCCTCTTCCATCTGCCTATGGGTGACTCTGCAATGAATGACAAGCCAAATGGTTTCCTGTACACCAGGAAACCATTTACTGTACTACTCTGAGTGGTAACCATATAACCAGATTATGGCGCCTGGTGGTTTAGTGGGTAATTAAGGGGCTCCAATTGGATTGAGCCAGTGTAGGTTTATATCCAAGTGGTGGTTGGGGTTTATTACTCATGTAATGCCACTCAGGGATGATTGAGGCTGGTCACTCATCTTTAATGTCAGGACCAATTTGCCTAGCCCTGGGCTCCTACACTCCTCATGGGACAGCATAGGACTGGATGATGAATGGACGGATGGATGGATTACTATTATTATTATCATTATTTTCATTCATTCATTTATCATCCAATCCAGTGTTGCCCCATGAGGAGCATAGGAGCCCGGGGCTGGCAAGTAGGTCCTGATATTTAAGATGAGAGTGGGTATTACATGAGCAGTACAACCTAATCATCCCTTGGATATAAACCTGCACCAGTTCAATCCGACTGGAGTGCCAATTGTCCACTAAACCACCAGGCACCATAATTTGGCTATACAGTATTGTTACCACCCAGTGGAGATTTGGCTTGTCACTAAGCGTAGAGTCACCCATAGACAGAAGGAGTAGGAAAGAATGAATGAAAGACTTAAGAGGATGGAAGGAATGAAGGAGAGAAGAGAGGAAATGGCAGGCACTCGAGAGCAGCACTACATCGAGTGAGTGGATGGTGAACATCCCCCACCTACCACTAATTATTCTTATTAATTTCTTTATTATTATTATTATTACTATACTATTACAGTATTACTGTTACCGTATTATTATTATTACTGTACTGTTATTGTTATTACTGTTGTTATTTTTGTTGTTTTTATTATTGCTATTACCTCACCCCATCCTCAAGTGGGAAAAAAAAAAAAGTCAAGATAATGATGATAATTCTTAAAATATTGTACTGTGTTATTATTATTATTATTATTATTATTATTATTATTATTATTCCTGTTACTATTTGATGATGGACTGGTAATTCCGTTGACAGAGCCCAATAATATTTAGGAAAAAAAAAAAAATGCAACAGAGGGCAGTTTTTGAAGCAGATTTCCAAATGAGATGAAACCTGTAATTTCAGGCAGGTAGCATAACATAGCACTGAGAATGCATATGAACTCTTGGTAACTGACAGATGTTGGTGTTTAGTAGACTTCATATCAAACTTAAAAGACTGACTGTTATTTGATAAAAAGAATGCATTTCCAAATTTGTTTTGACATTACAGTTGTGATGCAAGGTTCTATTGTTATTGTAATTACTAGCCTTAACCTCTTCACCCTGAGGTCATAGTATACATTTTAATTTTGCTATCTTCAGACAGTTTTATTCAGCTTAAAACTAAACAGTTAAAGGTATCCTCCTTTAACTCCAAAGTATTAGAGGTCCCACTTAAGCTGAATAAACTCATCCGATGGTAGCGGGAATAAGATGAAAAATGTGTCCTAGGAATGAAGGATTAAACAGGTTGTCATTATCAACAAACTATCCTGCAATGTATCCCTCTTTCTAACTCTCTCTCTGGGAGATGTTGTAACACTTTCATACCAATTTATTTTGCATATTACACATCAATATCCTCTTGTATGTCACTGATGCAACCTATACCAATATTAAAACTATACAAATTACATACAAGAGAATGTTATAGTGTAATATGCAAAATAAATCACCAAGGAAAAGGTGCTACAAAGCCTTCTGTATTGCGTAGAATACGAGCACTACACTCCAGCCCGAGAGAAACTACTTCAATGTGTGTGTGAGTGTCTGTATTGCTTTGGGGTGACCAGACATGAACCCTAACATGACCAATTTGTTCTATGGTCGTGGCCGAGTGGCCTGCCTGGTAGTGGGTCACTGGCTGGCCGGATCTGACCTGCCTCTGAGCTGAGACTCCCAGCCTTTCTGTACAACACAACGTTGCCAAACTTGTCGCACAGTGTTCAGTGTAAGTCTCAATAAAGCCTATGTAAAGATCTGTTTGTCTGCACTAACCTATAGCTATTAACTACTACTTTTCCAATTTTCTCCTTAAATGTTAACTACTGTACTTTATTTTTATTTCCCACCAGACAATTATACTCAAAATAAGAGTGGTGGAAAGGGATGCCTTTCACTTGGTGGCACCAATAAAACTGAACTGCTTCACTACCTGGTTATGCAAGTATCTCAAACCCCCTCCCTATTCCTCCAGAGAACTGCAGGAGAAGGGGCAACTTCAGCCTGCAGTCCACCAAGTTCATATTCCAATGAGCCAGGAGTCATGACAACAACTCAGCCTAGGAGAGACTTTTCAAACTGGAGAGGTTCAATATAGCATTCATTAGTCCCTTCAGAGTGAGAGGTCTTTTCCTAAGCTGAGTGATATCATCTGGGAGTAGCAAGAACAACCCAGCAAAAAACCATCATTGGATTCAAGTGGTTTATGCCATGATGATGTCTTCCTATGAGTCCTCACTCTACTATGCATTTTTAAATGTTTTTTAAATCAAGCCCAAAGAAAATACAAAAACATTTCCTATCATAGTGATCAAGTGCACAGAAAATGACAAAATTTCTTACCGGGTTGATAAGTCCACAGAAAATAAGAGAAAATTAGTTACCTTGCCAATCAAGTTCCCAGAAAATTTCCTACCATGGTGATTAAGGCCAAAGGAAATAGCAGAAAATTCCCTACCAAAGTTCCACTGTTATCTCTAGAGTGTACTTGCTCCCTAACCAATTTACAGAAACAAACAATTGTATGAAGGGAGCTGTGATTATTAGGAATGCATTTGTGACTTTTAATGAGGACTGCTTTTATTTATCAAATGGTGTTTAAAATGCAAGTAACGTATCATACTTCTGTACAAACTCTCTAATCCGAAATGCTTGGATCCAATTGCTTTATGGGAAATGTACATTCTGGAAAGTAAAATAATTGGTAACAGTGAGAAAAGTTAAAAAAAATAGTGTATAGTACCATGAGCAGTAAATACAGTGAAGTACTTTGTATGGTATATCATACATTGTTATACCTGTCCATAAATAAACTTCATCTTTAAATATGCACTGATTTTGTGCAGACAACTGATATCAACAACCCCTATTGCATGAGAAAATAGTTTGGAGAGGGGAGATTTTTGGAAATCGGAAGCTCGGATTTGGGAAGTTGTACTGTATACTGTATACTCTTGTTACTGCTGTGGTCTTAGGATCATCTGAATGTGCACCTGGTGGACTGCAGGATGAAGTTGTTGTCCTGCACTCCACCATCAACCTTTCATGAGGACAGGGTGGGAAGTGAGGGAGGTTTGTAAATAAGCTCTACTGACACTGGTTATATTGGTGCCATCACAAAAAGATGTCCCTTTCCAGAACCTATACTATTTTTACTGTAACTTGGCCTAAAACTGCCATCTCTCACAGGAATGCTCAACTGTAACAATACTGTTCATTAACACTAGAATATGATGCTTGAGAAGAAGTGCTTTGGAAATGATATAGAGCAGCATTATTGCCTTCTGCCACAGACCCTAATAAAATAAGCAGTGAAAGAATGATAATTTGGGCCAAGTTAAGGTGAAACGACTATAGTAATGATTAAGTGACAGTATGGAAGTGTAACAATTTGAATTTTGTTAAAACAGAGTTCACTGACCTAAGACACACCACCATGGCATTAAAACACCTCTGCTAATTCCATCATCAGTCATAAATGAAACAGCCCTAGCATGTATTCAATATGGATGGCTGGTATTAGTTGTGGTGATACAGGTGGTGGTGAGTAATGAAACACACAGTAACGAGTCTGACCTTATGTAACTGGAGTTAGTCATCTCATGTTGGCTGGTGTGGTAAGCTATGTGGTCACTCGGTATCCTCTTCAGTACTTTGTACTTTATTTCCTGCCACGCAACCAGTTGAAGCAATGC
The DNA here is from genome assembly GCF_032717465.1 of Coenobita brevimanus. Taxonomy (NCBI): domain Eukaryota; kingdom Metazoa; phylum Arthropoda; class Malacostraca; order Decapoda; family Coenobitidae; genus Coenobita; species Coenobita brevimanus. Next base: position 37,945,972 of record NC_136974.1, read on the forward strand.
GGTATTAGACCGGTAGAGTTCAGAATTTTTTATGCTCTGTATCTGTATAATTATATTAACATCAAGTTTTTGTTCTTGCTGCTTTCAAACAATTTTATTCAGCTAAGAGAGAGAGCAAGGATTAATAATGAAGTAATGCAGAGAGTCCTGAGAGGTATAATAAGGGAAAAGGAATACTGATGAAGTGCAGGTTTGGTTTATGCCAGGCAAAGGGGCCAGTGATGCAACAATCCTTGTCTGATAGATTCAGGAGCAATGTATAGGAAGGAGAGGGATTTGATTTGGAGAATTCATTTGACAGAGTGTCCAGGCCGGTGGTGAAGAATGCAAGGAAAAAGCATGGGACTGTGGAATAGTTGGTTAAAGTGGTTACGGTACATGCGAGGCTGCTGGCACATAGGTGAGAGTGAGGGTTTGAGTAAAGAATTCTCTGTGGATGCTGGTGTGCTTAAGGGGTCAGTTTTATGCCCCTAACAGTGTATTATGGTGCGTGAAGCTCTCTCACGTAACTTCAGAACTGGACCCCCGATGGGAAGTGTTGTATGCTGATGGCTTGGTGTTGATTGTGGAGAATGAGGGGGTAATAGAAGGAAGATTTAGGAAGTGAAGTGATGGAATGGAGTACATGGGTTTGAGAGTAAGTTTGATAAAAGTGATGATGTCAGACACGTGACAATACTGTCATAGCAGCAGGGGTATGGTCACGTGCAGCTTACCACAAGGGTGTGGGAAATAATTTTGTGCAGTGTTTGTCATAAATGGTTATATAAAGAGATGTAGTGGAATTAGAGGCAGGTTGCACAATAATGCTGATATCGAGAACGTGTTATTATGAGTATGCTGTAAAATAATGCTGATTTTGAGTGCATGTGGTATGTAATGGAGAACATCTTCAAGAGTGAGGCTGGAAAGGATCAATCTTGCCGTTTCAAAATAGCACCTTTTTCCGTACAACTGGTAGTGTAAATGGAAGGGTGGGGGAGGGGGGCAATCAGTTTAACCTTGACGTCTCACTTGACCCCTTCAGTTTGATGACGTATTTCTTAGTCTACCTTTACACAGTTTTATTCAGATTTGGGAGAGAAATCTGTTTAGGACAGTATTAATGGCGACTATAATCCTGCCACTACAAACAGTATTTCCTTAGCATTAGAAAATCGTTTAAAGTTGTCATCGAGGTGGTTACTAGACTACTACCGTACTACTACTTACAACAATTACTACTTACAACATATACTACTACTACTACTACTACTAGCCGCTAGTGGGTTTAAGCTGCTGTTAACCCATGCAAGACAAAACTCTTGGTTGAATAATACCGACTGACGGCAGCAAGACTACCCCCTTTCACTTTAACTTGGCGTAAATCTACTACTCTCCATTTTGAAAGTTGAGTAAAGCTAAAATATGGTGCTAGTCACGAAGAAGTGCTATGGAACAAACGTAAAGCTATTTGTATAAGAAATTCTTATTCTACCACTAAGCTATGGGAAATACGCTGCAACAGAACGGTATCTCCGAGAAATGAACGAACTTCAAAATACATCACTCCTATAGCCTATTTTGTATTATATGCTTGCTACCATGAGGCGATTTATTCAACATAGGAGAGACCTTTTTGAACTGGAGTGGTTAGATATAGCATTAACCCATTAGTACTTGGTGGCTTTTAAGAGCTGCATAAAATCGCTGGGAAATAGCAAATGATACAGAAAAAAATGTCATCGGATTGAAAGGGTTACAGCAATGGAACTCGATTGCGATTTGTTTTCTGTTAATGTATTTTTAAAACTCCATCATCCCAGTTCCGCCAGAAGAAAATTTACAACTGGAGAAATGTAATGTAAAATCTAACTCTTCCTTGCGCGTTTCAAATGGTTCTGTTCTTCCGCTATGTATTCGTCTATCTACAGTCAGACTGGGAGAAACTTTGCGTCTCTGGACCCGATACTTTATTTCATTCCTGCAGTCTTTAAACGATTTAATTAAGGTTATTGGAATGTGAACTTTCGAACTTAAGAGCTTCTGCTGGCCTCCTTTCACAACTATAGTTCTCTTTTAATGTGAAAAATCGTCTTGTTGTAGCAGGAATTAAGCCAGAAGTGGAGTGAAGAGGTGAACGGCAAAAATGTATACGAAAAAGTCCCAGATACAATAGAGACTTTCTCATACACGCCCAGGGGCTGCATTTAGGCCAGTTTTTAACAATAATCTTCATTAGTACTGGCATTATCAGTTTTTTTCCGTTTTTCACTTTACTATTAACTACTTTTTGAGTGTCACGTGTTTCATAGCTGTTAACAGGCAAACGTGTATAAACGACAAGCATAAATACAACTCCATGGCTAGGTCGGTGATGTCAACAAAACAAGAATAACGCACAATAGCAGCAACATAAATATTTTGTTAAGGGAAAGGTTCAGAAAAAAAAAAAAAAAAAAAACGAAGATACTATTATAAACTATTTGATACGCAACTCACCCTCAAGAAAGTCTATGAATACGAGCCCTGAGACAAACCGCGGGAAAACGCGCCGGCCATCTCCGCAAAGTAACTGGGCGTTGAACTGGGACTGAAGAAAAACAGCCAAGATGCCATATATCTATAAAGAACTCCCATTCACAGATGGTCAAATGTTTACGACAAATGTTAGTGTTATATATTCAACTATGTGACCTAATTCTGCGAAAATAAATGATATGTGATGCCACTGTTAAGGCATATGAATGTTGCTTTCATGGTTAAGTATAGTCTCGTTAGGCATAGGCTGTGTTTGAAATTGTTGGAATTCTCTAATTACTGGCTTTAAAATTACGCATTCCTGAAACTCGTTAAGTCTTTTACTCTGGGAATCGTTATACTTTACTCGAAAACAAAGTACTGTGACTGGGCGTTCTAGATTTTCACCCAAATCAGTCTCCCATCAGGAAGCGAAGTGGTTAGGAATGGCCGATGAACCCGAGACGCCAACACGAAGGAACGGTGCCAACACAAAAAACAGCAAAACGATGCCAAGGGCTGACAAAACAGCAGCACAATAAAGCAGGGAGCAACAGGGAACACGGTGGCATAAGGGAAAAAGCATGAAAACGGGGAAAAAGGCCTAAATATCAAGAAGAAATACAGAAGAGACAACAGCAAGGCCAGCGCGAAGACGCAAAGAAAGACTTTAAAAAAAGCACAATAAACAACTTACCCTAGAAAACCGATGAATAAGAGGAACTCGGTGACTTCAAGCACTAATTGGCACACTCACGGCGACAAAGGCGCACCAGGACAAGCACAGAGACTAAAAAAAGAGGGGGGCATCGCAATCACCCACATGCTCACCAATTCCGACGGCCAATGCTATATGGAAGACAAGAGACAGCCGCTTTGCGTGGCTGGATTGCGGAGAGACTTGTATTTCGTAATATTTCCCTAGCGATATATTATCCATATCACAGCTCAGTATCATCCTGTAGGCTACATTATTAAGGCAAATTGTGTTCATGTTTAAGCGATATAAATAACATACAAGTGCATGACCAAATGTAACAAGCAAATCAGATGCCTCTTATGTCACGTATCATAGGAGCCTGTCACACTGCAACAGGAGCGTTATTTCTTTTTTAAGCGCCTGTCATATATATATATATATATATATATATATATATATATATATATATATATATATATATATATATATACACACACACTATAACATGGGAAAGTAACGTAGACATGCTATAATGTGTAGGTCAGAATTCTCAAAATCGAAGAGTAACCTACAGTGTAAGTTATATGTATTGGTAGGAATTCCGTTGTATGGAAAAATGACCTAGACATTTATGGAAGGCTGTATACAGTGGCGTAGTCATGCGGGCTGGGGGGCTCACGCACCCCTGGTCAGACCCTTTGCTCCTCCCAGCGACTTGAGACTGAAAGGGTTGGATTTAGCCTATCATTATATCCACCAAAATTTCTTGAGCTGAATGAAATTATGCATCCCTTATATGTGCATGTGGAGGGTATATTTTCACATTCACACATTCATACTTAAAACACACACACACACACTGACCCCTGGGTAGATAGGATTAAAATCACTTTGGATCTGATGGAGGATGAGGTACTGAAAAGGAAAAGAGTGACCCGTAGAGTTTACAAGTAATATTTTGTAATGCCTCATCATGTATGACTCCTTTTCTACTTCTTAGATTTCTTGCTTCGTTCCTGAATGAATACGACCTAGGTAGATTCACAGACGGACTTACGATTAAATCTCTGTCGTAACTATCGCTTGTTTTGTGCAGGAGGGACAAACACAAAATGCTTCCCTCTCTCTAGTTCTGGTAGCAGTAAATCTTAATTACGAGGAATATTATATTAAATTTCGTTTTGTAGAAGGGTCTAGGAAAGGGGAATGGAGAAGCTTTCTATGTCCCTTGCTTTACCTGCAAGAACAGATCGAAGTTTACGACAGAGAATCGATCTTATTTATTTATTTATTTATTTTAATATCTGCACATCTACTAGAGGCATCATTTAAGGGCTAATACCTCTTGTTTACCACTAGAATACCTGTGTTGAAAATTAACCCGTTTTCCCTACTTCCATATGAAGGTTTTGTGATACTGTTAACTAAAGCTCATTAATTCAACACCGGGGACATAACCTGTTTGACGGAGCGATATGTAATGTTGTTGTTACTGTGCTTTTTATTTCTTTCTATGCTGCTTTTAATTTTTCCTCTATACTGCACCAAATTCTTCCTCTGTGTTGCCTCTAATTCTTCCTTTATGCTACTTCTAACTCTTCCTCTATGCTGTTTCTAATTCTTCCTCAATGCTGCCTCTAATTCTTCCTCTATGCTCTTTCTAATTCTTCCTCAGTGCTGCCTCATATTCTTCCCTTACTCTGCTTCTAATTCTTCCCCTATGATGCCTATAACTCTTCTTCTATGCTGCTTCTAATTCTTCCTCTATGCTGCTTCTAATTCTTCTTCTATGCTGCATCTGAGTTGTACGTGGAGTCAGCTTGATTGTACATAATATTAACAAAACATTTAAACATTCTCCTCCTCCCCTCTTTACGACAGGCTATTTACTATGCTTTGTTAATTCTGTCATCTGCATATTTTTATGATAATTTGAAGAAATGCTGTTGTGGGTAGTATGTTGGGGATGTGGGTAAATGTGATTGGATGTAGGTGGGTGTAAGTGGGTTGGGGTGGGTGTACGTAGGTGTAACACATGTAATTTATTACATGAAATAAAAGAAATGAAGTTAAACCATGTTTTTTAATTCCCTTATCTCGCAAGAATATTCCGCATTTTAAACGCCTCGATTCGTTTTTACCAACAGGATATCATAAGGCCCCTGTCCTGTACAACACAGCATATTTCATAGAATGGCCACCAGGTGGCGCTGCTTTCCTGTCAGGAACAGGTGATCATAAGGCCCCTGTCCTGTGCAACCCAGTTTAGTTCATAGAATGGCCACCAGATGGCGCTGCTTTCCTATCAGGAACAGGAGATCATAAGGCCCCTTCCCTGAGTTAGGTACGGGAACAGCGCCATCTAGTGGTCATGTTATTAACTAACTTAGTTCATAACATGACCACTAGATGGCGCTGTTCTCGTACCTAACTCAGGGAAGGGGCATTATGATCTCCTGTTCCTGATAGGAAAGCAGCGCCATCTGGTGGCCATTCTATGAACTAAGCTGGGTTGCACAGGACAGGGGCCTTATCATCTCCTGTTGTGGTTAAAATGCACAGAGGCGTCTAAAATGCGAAATTTGACCCGTAGCATTGAGATGATAAGGCGGATTAACATACGGTTTATTTAATTTCTTTTATTTCATATAATAAATCACAATTGTTACACCTACCCACACCCATTTACACCTACTTAAACCTATCCAGTGATGAAATTCTGCTCTTTGCTTAAATAATCTGGCATTAGCTGATATATTAAGATTTGCCCCATACAGTGTGTAGTGTGGTGTGGTGTGAAGTGGTGTTGTGGTGTGAAGTGGTATGGTGTGTTGTGGTGTTGTGGTGTGTTATGATATGGTGTGATGAGTAGGGTGGTGTAGTGTGATGTGCCAGTGTGATGTCGTTACCATGGTATGGTGAGGTATGTTGCAGTGTACCATAATGGTGTGGTGTGCCATGGCATGGTACAGTGTGTTGTAGTGTGATGTGGAATGGTGTGGTGTGATGTGATGTAGTGTGTTGTGATGTACTGTGGTGTGGTATGGTAGTGTGCTATGATGTGGCAGTGTGTTGTGGTATGCTGTAATGTGGTGTGGCAGTATGTTGTGATGTGTAATGTGGTGTGGCAGTGTTGTGATGAAGCAATGTGGTGTGGTAGTGCGGTGTGATGTGGTGTGGAGGGGTTTTAGATACAACTCACATTTACCCCTTCACTAATAGGGGTCTGTCCTACACTAAAATCATCTGGAGGCAGCAAGAACAACTCCATCAAAGACATTACCTCCTTCAAGGGGATAATATTTTCTCCAGTTACTAACCCCTTCACTCCTGATATTCTTCTTTTTAATCTGGCTACTAGCAATTTTTTTCAGCTTAGGACTTAAAGGGGTTAATGAAGGCCCTATCTCACTCCTCCAGTCTGAAGCCTCTCTGAAGCTGGAAAATATTGTTTGGATGCAGCAAAAATATTTCAATAAAATTTCCAGTAAAATATGATTGAACGGTCCCTTCCTTCTATTTCAACTAAACAGAGGAAATAGGATAAATAGGGGTAATTCTTCATGGTAAAACCTTTATTTAATATCATCTATTTCAAGTAAGGATGCAACAGATTGGCAAAGATGCCTGGTAGTCCAGAAGGTTAAGGCACTCCAACAAGATGGGGCCCATAAAGGCCGCTGGCTAATGACTTACTAAAATATATAAATAAATAAATAACAGCCAACTGCACATTACTCCTTTGAGGAGTAAGGGCCCGAGGTAAGGTTTTTTGTAATCCAGTATATTTAAGTGCAGAGGACCAGTCTACTGTACTTCCCTTGATGGCATTATATGATCAAGAACCTCCTGTCACTACTTTTCAATTAAACCTATGCAAGGCCATCACTCAAACTGGGGAAATGTAATAATTAATCATTGATAGAGGTCAGATATAGCCTTCATTAATCCTTCACAACTAAAGCTCCTTCCTAAGCTGAAGAGACTAGTCTGGAGATACTAAGAATAAACAAATACAGTAATAGCAAAAGTAATGGCAACCTCAAGCTCAACTGAAATGTGAACCCAGTGGACTGTAGGCTGAAGTTGCCCTTCTGCAGTCCACCATCACTCCTTTTTGAGAATGAGAGGGAACTGAGAGATGTTTCTATAGCCTGGCAGCTACACCAGCTGGTCATACTGATGCCACCATATGAAGGCATCCCTCTCCAGCACTAATAATGTATGAAAGGTGACACATATGAATGATAGGGTTAGATGATGCCTTCATTAACACTCTCAGGCATTTAATGACACTCAGCTAGAATATATCAAATGGAATCAGCTGGAGTAAAACAGATGTCCTGCCCATGCCAGAGTTAATGGTGATAGCATTATCAGGTATCTGACTTACTCTCAAATTAATAAAATATTTGGAATTAGCTACAGCTGTCTCATCCGTAACAGGGATAACCACCTGACGACAAGAGATCCTTCCTAAACTGTATAAAAATTGTCTGGAGACAGCAGGAATAAAATAAGGTAGATCTGCTACTACTGGGGTTACTCACAATTTAACATTTATGTTTTATTACTGCTGCTACCAGTCAATTACATGCAGCTTAGGAGACCCTTCTAGTAGTTAACAGGTTGATGAAGGCTATATCTACCCTTTTCCAAGATTATTAACTTAACTATGCCTATCTCTCCATCATAAATGCTAAGTTTCAAATACAGAGTAATACTAGAATACGATGCTAGCCACAAAGTGCTACAAAATAGATGTACAGCAATATTGCCTTATTATGCCACTGAGTTAAGTGCAATAAGCTGCAAAGGGGTGGATATCTGGGCCACGTCAAGGCGAATGAACCTGTGTGTGTGTGTCCACACTTTGTTCACTCTCATCCCTTCAGCCAGAAGACATCACTCTAATAGCTACATTCTTGCTATCTACTGACAATTTTACTAAGCTTAAGATGTACTTTCTGAACTACAAGAGTTAGATCCAGGCTATCTTTATACAATACTGCCATGAGCCTCTCCTAATCTGAAAGGGGCCATTATGAAAGGCAATCACATTTTCTAAACTAAGTCTTCCCTGCAAACATGACCAATAACAGTCAAATTTACATTCAGGTTCCCAATTGTACTGCTTTTTTTTCTAAATGACAATTTTCCTCTAGAACATTACCTTGAATAGTCAAATTATCCATACAGGTCCCTAACTGTCTTGCTGGTCGAAGGAAGGCAACAGAAAGATACCATAGTCTATCTAATACAGCCACTTGATCCCTGGGCCACATCACACTCTTATCGTGTTCAATACTGGTTCCTATACTTCTTTGTCTTGTTTTGTACTGGTTGCTATACTTCTTCATCTTGTTCAGTGCTGGTTCCTCTGTCCAACACACTTCTGAAGCCCCTGTGTGGGAAACAGATAATCATCATTCTGACCTCTTATTAAAGAAATAATAATAAAAATAAACAAATAAATAAATAATAACAATAATAATAATTCATCCATCCATCATCCAATCCTACATTGCCCCATGAGGAGCGTAGGAGCCCGGGGCTAGGCAGTTGGTCCTGACATTTAAGATGAGGGTGACCAGCCTCACTCATCCCTGAGTGGCAATATATGAGCAATCAACCCCAACCACCCCTTGGATATAAACCTTCACCGGCTCAATCCGATTGGAGAGCAATAATTACCCACTAAACCACCCGGTGCCAAAATTTGATTATATGGTTACCACCCAGCACAGTAAATGGTTTCCTGGTGCACAGGAAACCATTTGGCTTGTCACTCAGTGTATAGTCACCCACAGGCTGAAGGAAGTGGAAAGAATGAAGGAAAGAAAGGCAGAAGAGGGAGTGTAAAGTCACCTGTACGCAGAAGGACAAGGAAAGAATGAAGGAAAGAAAGATAGAAGAGAATGGAAGGAAAGAAGGATGGAGAGGAAAGGCCAAACACCCGACAGCAGCACTACATCGAGTGAGTGGATGGTGAGGCCCCCAATAAACAAATAAATAAATAATAACAATAATAATGAAAATAAAAATAAACTACATTCATCACCATCTCAACCTCTTATTCCCACTCATAGATAAGAAGCGGTACAATCAGAAAGCAAGAACAGAAATAAAACAAAACATAGGTAGAAGCAAATTCATCAGCAGCATCTTCACCTCTTTTTACCCACCTAAGGATGGAGTGAGGTAGTGCCCAAAAAGCAAGAAAAGAGGAAAAAATAAGACAGAGGGAGAACTGTCATAAGCATGCAGTGAAATGGCCCACAAACTCATTCATTCACCATTTACAGCACTAAAATCTTAACTACATTTCAAAATGAAATTTCTGTGATAGTTTTCCTCTCATACCCAGTACTCAAGATTTGCTTTTGCAGAAGGAATGGGAAACACAGGATGAATGCTCTCCCTTTTTCTTGTCCTTCTTGGGAAAACAAATCACTATTATGACAGGCTATCAATTGTAGAGACAGTAAGACCTTGGTAACTGGTGTGCTACAGTGTCAAAACTTTTGCCATGTAACTGCTCTTGAAAACTGGAAGAAAAATGGCAAACCAGCTTGATATCTAGCAAAGGAACTTTAAAAAGCAATTTCTTCTGGAAATTACCATGGGCTTATGGCCACCCTAGCTTTTGGGATGAAGGCATCTGGTTATAAACAGACTGAGAGACAGATGTTATTTGTACCCTCTCAATACAGACACAGATTGCACAAGGCAATAAAAAAATATTAACATGCCCTCTCCTGAAATAAACCTGTAAGATGTGTTAGAAAGCCTAGGTTGGTGAGAATATGGCCCCTGGGATGAAGCTGAGAGATAAAAAGATGACAACTGCCAATCCCATACATCTCTATTTAGTGCATAGAAGCCTAATGCTAGGCTATTGTAGTTAAAAACAATTAACCCCTTCAGTGTGGAGGTGAGCTTTATATTCTGTTCTTGCTACCACCGGGATTTTACTTGAATTAACAGAAATTTTGCCAACTGGAGAGGCTAATTATTGATTCCATTAATCATATCAAAGAAGAGGTCTTTCTGAAGCTGAATAAAAGTCTGGATGTCAAAAGTAAAACAGCTAATGATATCATCATATAGAGAGGTTAAGGGTAATGAGACTAACCTATGCCTTTGGTAGCACTGGGGGAGGTGTATGTGTACATCCAGCCAGCTTCTGCTCCACTATCCATTTGAAGCTGTCACATGAAGGCATCCCTTTCTGCCATCTCCTGTGGACAATAAAATCATTGAAAACATTTTTACAAGCACTCCATCACTATTACATACTTACATCTACAGTTCATCACCATAACAGTAGGCTATCCTAAGATGATGGATGGACGGATGGACAGACAGATCATAGAGAACACCTTATGTACAGGCCAACCGTTGTTGTTGTTGTGGTGGTCCCAGGCTCATCTTACTGTGAACCTGGTGGAATGTAGCCTAAAGTTGTCCCCCTCCTGACATTCACTATCCTCCTTTCAAGCGAGAAGGCGGGAGGTGTGGGATATTTGTATAACTGAGGTGTACAATCATAACACAGGTAGTACGAGTACCACCACAAGAAGGTGCCCCTATCCACCACGAAAGTAAGCTGTGCAAGACTAAGCTGGGCTGTACATTCGGAAGCAATAATCAGCATCCCCTCCAACAAATCCAGGGCTGGTAAAAACCAAGCAAAATATGGTGAAAATGAAAGTGAGTTCAAAGTGCATTGGTGGAAGAGACAGTGGAAGGTGACACACAACTTGCCCAAAATTTTCTCCTGGGGGAAAGACAAGTATTGCTTTCATATGATACGATGTACCAGTACTGTACTACAAATAATATATCAGCCACAAGAAAAAGAACAATCATCATCATCACCCTAACCTTTACCTCACATAAGAAGGCAGGATGGAGAGTGTTTCAGATACAATGACAGAGAAAGCAAAAAGGTACACTATCAACAGCATGCTCAATGGAATGGGTCACACAATCACTCACACACCTTCATGCCTTCTGAATCCTAACTCCACCTTACAGGCAAAGTCATCTGCATCTAATTACATTTTTTCTTCTTCATAAATGGGCTTCAATACATCTGCTATACAGTATGGTGCTGTAATTCCATTCATAAACACACAACACACCTTTAAGAAGAGCTACATATGGGACACTCACAGCCATCATGAAACTACATGAAATAAAACTGACTGATTTTCTATATTACTGTTTCAATCCAAATACAGTACAGTATATATTGCCAGAACATACCTATCTACCTATCTGCTAAAGTATCTACCTATCAATCTATTACCAGTACTGTGTCAATTTGCCTATCCATATTTTACTCTACTGTATCTGTTAATCCACCTGTTACCATATCTATCTATCTATCTCCTGTATTACTGCATTTACCTCTTACCTGACACTCAATCCTCTTAAAGGAAGGCTATGTCCACAATGAATGCTTGTTGGTACAGGGGTGTCCTATGGGGCTGCTTGTTTGGGCTCCAGTGATGCAAAACTCCCTCCCTGCAATACACGCCCACGCCAGCGATCACTTAATGCGGATGCAGCTGAAGGACACCAGGCACTTCTGTCTGCCCTCAGGAATGAACCCATCTGCCCACTCCACGTTACCCTCATTGTCATCGCCATGCCACTCTACAGCTCCCTCCTTCATGTACTCCCATCACCTTGTTCTTCCACCTGAAAAACAATGAAACAATGACACACAGTGGAAAAAGAAAAAACACTGAAACAATTTTTAAAAGAATGAGATGAAAACATGCACAGTAAAATATGAAACAATGAAAAATGGACCATAAAAACACATTATACAATGATAGTACAGTATAAAAAGAAATGGAACAAAAACAGTGGACCAGAAAAACAAAAAACATAATGAAATTCAATTTATGCAACTTTTTCAATCACTGCAACTGCCTGAAAGTTATGGTAGAGCAAAACTTATCATTTAAGGTACCATGGAATTTGAAAGAATATTACTGTATCACTCTTCTGCTAAACATAACCTACATCCCACACAATTACAGTACTATCATCCAGCATCAAAATACAAAACATACTTACACTGCCTTAAAGGGCAAAACAAGATAAACTTTGGATAAAACAGGGCAGACCTAACCTAGCCTAAAACTTGATGATAATCTAGGCCTCCCACTCCCATTACATTGTATTTTTTCCCTTATTGATTACAACCCGATTACCATAGGCTAAACAGCTGGGGAAATGCACAAAGTTAATTCTGATGTTATTACAGAACGTTATTTTTACACGCAAGCAAATTCTTACAACGCCTCAACCATCCTAATCTAACCAAGACAGCAACATTCCTGTCCTAACATTGGTCATGCCCCCTTCTGACTACCACCTATATTTCTGTCTATTTCCTCACTGTTCCTTCCCTCGGCCATGTAAACAGAAGCTTTGCAAATAAACACCACTTACTGAGAAGCTTTACACTTGAAATGGGAAGCTTAAGGTCTTGAATGCCTCTCAAGTCGTCCCTCCTTGACGTCTCAATTTACCTGTTTCTTGCTCACAAACCCTTCATTTGACCCTGTAAACAATACCCTAGCATAAATATATCACACTGTCTTACCTGTAGCATGTGTTTGGCGCTGCCCTGCTGTCCCCCAAAATAAAACTTGCCATCGGAACACACCCGCAGGCTGCCTCACATCCAACTTCCATGACCCACTGCCTTCAACTGCTCTCTTATGACATTCTTAAATTTACACGCACATACACAGTAGCACGCTAAGACGGTCAGTTCACTTATCATATTTGCGTTAATTGCATCCATGGGCACCGGAAAGTACACATAGCCCCAATATTTTCTGGTGAACATTTGAGAAAGCGAGCTGAGGGTAAACATAAGCAAAGATCAAAGGAGCCGCCAGTTTTCCTTTCGACCCGAAGATGTTAGATAACCTCCTTGTTTTAATTGCACGCTCACATGACGCTTATTTTCAAAAACACTGTAGCAGTATCACATTAGGAGGTTTAATTCACGTACCTTGTCAGCGTCAAATGCCTCCAAGGGCGCCAAAAAATAAACACAGCCCTAGGATCTGCTGTTGAAATTATCAGAAGGTAGTCTTGGCGGTCTCTGGCAGCCACCCTTGGTCAGGGGAGGACAGTCACACACGAAAAATACGAGAGCTATGTTTCGCGACTTTTTTTATTTGAAGGCTAATTTTTTCCATTCCTTGCTTACAAATAATGCACATCCCTTCAGAATGATTGGTAGTATTCAAAATTACTTACTAATTAGACTAGGGATCGCCACAAAAATTAGTTCAACCAAATTAATGTACGTTTCTGACCTAGATGAGTTTCTCGTCTTACCAAGAATATAAAAATAAATATATACAAACAGCAAAATTTTTATTTTAGTGACGTTAATTCATTGTAAACTATTATTGTTTACTATGTGACAAGGACGCGAACCATTTTAAGGGTAGCTATGATGAGTAACTAAATTAGAGATCATGTGCACACAAGAAGCACATTCAGTGACGGGACTAAATTTCTTCCACTAAAATCTGGGGCTATATTCATAAACTTTCTTGACCATCAGCGGTGTATAAGATCACTGATTTATGCTTTTATTTTTACTACTGCAGTTACTAAAGTCACCACAACCAAATTAGATTGGATATCAATTGAAACTCCGACTATATGGACCGATTTCTGACAACAGTTCACTTCTGATAATAGTTACTCGTAAGAATTTGTTAGATTAATTATGAATACATCTCTCAAACTCCCGAGACGCTACACAGTTACCAGACCACTATTTCAGGACCCCAGGATTTGTTGAATAATAATCTGGTATATGAGAAACACGAAAATTTATTAGAACAATACGAGTTCTAAACGTACGATGGACGATGAACATTAGGTGAACTAAAAACACAAGAAAATCTACATGACAAGGTAATTTCTATGTACCCTTGAAGCGCATCAGACGATGCACCATTGGGAACACTGCTTAACACACGATTTTAGCTTTTTACAATCTTATTATGCTATATAATCAAGAAATACGTGATGCCAGTATTGTACTACAAAGCTGCCCACCCGCCTGCACCAAAGAAACAGTCCAAAATTATGAAATCGCAGACATATCGTCATTTTTATGTTGGCTACCGAGGAGAGAGGGTGACCAGGGACGTCGCTCCTGTGGTTTCCATGGCAACGTAGACGCGGTGACATATCAGCTTTCGTTACACCTCTTCCTAAGCGATTTGTTTTGCACACTAAGATGCAGCATCTTGTATGTTAAATTTAGATATCCAAACATGTCATGTAGAATGTAAAGTATATTGTGTAATGTGAAAACCTATATAGTCACGGAAGAGGGTTGGTGTAAGTGGGTGTTCGTGGATATGGGTAGGAAAGAGTGGGTGTAGGAGGGTGTACCTGTGTGTAGATGGGTGTAGGTGAGGGTAGTTGTTCGTAGGTGATTGCAGAGGAGTGTTGGCGGTTGTGAGTATTTGTGGGTGGGTGTAAGTCGATGTGGGTGGGCGGGTGCGAGTGAATATGGGTAGGCTTGAGTGAATATGGGTGGGTGTGGGTGGATATGGGTGGGTGTGAGTGGATATGGGTGGGTGTGAGTGGATATGGGTTGGTGTAAATGGATATGGATGGGCGTGGGTGGGTGTAACTGGGTCTGTGGGTGTAAATTTGTAAATGGGTGCGGGAGGATGTAGGTGGGTGTAGCTGTGGATGGGTGATAGCAGGTGGGTGCCGATGGTTGTGGTTAACTGTGAGTAGGAATAAGTGGGTGTAGGAGGGTGTAGGTGGATATGGGTGGATGTGGGTAGGTGAGGTGGAAATGGGTGAGTGTAGATGGGTGTGAGTTGTTGCAGGTGGGTGTAAGTAGGTGTACGTAAGTGTGGGTGGGTTTAGGTGGTTGTGGGTTATTGTGAGTGGGTGTAGATGGGTTTGGATGAGTGTAGAAGGGTGTGGGTAGGTGTAGATGGGTGTGGGTGGGTGTGGATGGGTTTGGGTGGGTGTAGATGGATGTGTGTTGGTGTAGATGGGTGAATACAGGTATGCCCAAATGCACGACTGTCTATCCACACCCAGCTACATGTTATATCCACATCCACAGCTGTCTATCCACATCCATCCACATGTTCTGCACATACGTATGACTATTTACATCCACATACATGTTAATCCCCGCACGCATATCTGTCTATCCACACCCACTTACAGTACCTTATATATACATGATCGTCTATCCACACCCAGTTACATACACACGGCATTCTATCCACACTTGCTTACATGCACACGACTGCCTACAAAAACTTACATTATAAACTAAACCAGCGGTTCTCAACATTTTTCCTGTCGCGCCCTCCTTAATTTTGGTTCAAATTCTCACGCATCCTCCCTCCCTAACCTTGGTCAGCATATATCCCCCCTTCCTTGCCATCCTCTGACTCTGAAAACTTATTCCAGATGTCTTATTTCTGCCTCGGGTTGAAGTGGACGTTAACCCAGATGAATACAGGCTGCATTAGTCTTTCTCCTGCAGTTCACTACCCCCATTTTAGAGAGACAGGGGGAACGTGTATATTTTAACTGGGGTTCGCTCTGTCTTGCAATATAAGACTTTCCGGCATCTTTAATTTACTCTCCAAACGAGCAGATTAGAGATAACACACCTGTTCAAGCCATGCACCATTTTTTTTTCTTCTGAGTCCTTACGTCCCCTTGGTGGGGGCGCCACCCCCAGGTTATTAACCACAGAACTAGACCTACCCACATCCACTCACACCCACACCCACCGATACACCTACCCACGTCAAAAACTGAGAGTATTTTTTATTGGTGTCTGAGTCTGCGTTGCCATGGAGATCACTGGTCCTCCCGCCAACAGGAGAGATCTCCCTCTCATCCTCTCTCCTCGGTGGCCAATTTAAAAATGGCGATATTTCAATAATTTTATCTTCTAAGGATGTTCCTTTGGTACAGGCGGATGGGTATATGCTTATTACAATACTTGCATCATTTATTTACTGCATATGCAGCCCAGAAGATTATTTGTGGCCAAAATTATGTGCTTCACAGTGTTGTCAAGTCACTGAGGAACAACAGCTTCCTATTCCAGACCTAAGGCGAGCCATAATAACTCTGGTTTCTTATTTTACTCAACTGATGGGTCTTTGTACTTAAAAATAACGTTCATTCGTATGCCACTGCCTTTAATTTTGTGACTATTCATGTCGTAATAATGCTACTCTCGTCAGTCCAAAGCACACTGTGATCTGGGAACTGTGTAGTGTTGTAAGGGCTCGAGGTTTCGGTCGACCTGATTCCTTCAAAAAATCGAACGCGTATTATGGTGCTGTATTAATAGCATGAGGTATTTTGAACAACCACAGTTATAAAAATTGTCATACTATTAACTGTTTTCTCGAGAAAGTAGATGGAAGTGACAAAAGATGTCCACTTGCTTAAAATTTCCTGATTTAACCTTCGCAAGTTCGAACTATTGCTGGATCGAAGTATTTCGCAGACATGTAAGGCAGGAAAGCACAGACAGGCGATGATTACGAGAGAGATATGTTTCGCGAATTTTCTTATTTGAAGGCTAATTTTTCTCATTCTCGGTATATACATAGGGCGTTGTATGCAATATCTATGGGTTGATTATTAGCCTTGAAAACACCCTAACAGTGACACAAGAGACACACACACAATTCAGATCATGTAGTTCTGTTTCCTGTCTTAAATTCAAGAGTTTCTCTTCTTCATAATAGCACTCGAAAGTCTTAACCAAAACACCATAAATAAGAAGCATAGAATAAATACGATTTTTAGCTTAGCGACGCTGATTCATTGTGTATTATTTTCATCCATTTTCTGACAAGGAAACGTGTCATTTTGGGGGTAGTCATGCATTGAAATTTAAATGGAGATTATATTCATCCTAAGAGCACATTAGGTGACGTGACTGAATTAGTTCCACTAAAAAGTGACGTAATATTCATAAACTTTCTTTTAAATGCCGTGTTATAGATAGCTGTTTTATGCTTTTATATTTACTCTTACAGCTACCATACACTTCGCAATCATACCAGGCTGAATATTTAGGAGAAAATGCGATCACAGAGACACATTTTTCAGAACACTTCACTTTTATAGACTTGTT
The DNA here is from genome assembly GCF_032717465.1 of Coenobita brevimanus. NCBI lineage: Eukaryota > Metazoa > Arthropoda > Malacostraca > Decapoda > Coenobitidae > Coenobita > Coenobita brevimanus. Next base: position 37,963,368 of record NC_136974.1, read on the forward strand.
CATCGTAGGAATGTAGCCAAGGTCTTTCATAAATAACGCTTTAGTACCCTACACCCCCCCTGGACACCCCACACTTTTACCAGATCACGGAATGACTCAGGAAAAGAGGATCTGGCTAATTCTGCAAACGAAAGGAAGAATGTTTACTGCTAATAGTTAGAAATCAGCACCACTAGCAAAACATGAACTTTAAACAAGGTAGAAACAAGATATCCTGGCTCTCTCTATATACCGTAGAGCCGAAATTAGACGATACGGGTAGAGTCACCGTTGGCAACACTGATCAACACATTATTTTCGCTTTAAATTACATTATTCAATTACATATGCGGGAAGTAAGTAATTTCAGTACTGTAATAAGCGTATGCCCACCCGCCTGTACCAAAGAAACGATTCAAAAAGGTAAAATAACGGACATATCGCCATTTTTAAGCTGCCCACCGAGAAGAGAGGGCGGCTGCGACTCTGCTCGTGTTGGCAGGAAAATCATACTCCTTTCAACCTAACTTGGCCAAGACTTTCGTCCCCTCGCAGCTTATTTCACGTAGCTTAATGGTAGAGAGATAATACTAAGGTTCTACGCACTTTCCATAGCACTTCTTTGTGACTAGCACTGCATTCTAGTGTTAATGCTGCGACTCAGCTTTCAAGAGGGAGGGATGGTAATTTTGTGTGTGTGTGTGTGTGTGTGTGTGTGTGTGAGAGAGAGAGAGAGAGAGAGAGAGAGAGTCTGCAGTCCACCGGGTTCACGATTCACATGAGCCTGGGACACAAGAGTACCCAGGTATCCATATACCCACTGTGTACTGTGTATGTGTATTGTGATTAAAGTGATAGGACGAGAAGATTTAACAGTTTATCGTGAATATTTGTACCTCCCTATCCCCTGAGAGGAGGATGGTGGGGGTTTTCTTCGTCACCACGCACTCTCCTGCCTAATATAGACAGGTGTTCTGCCCGTCTAGCCAAAATTTATTTATCATCTCAGTGCACGCTGGCGAGTACATGACAGACTTGTGGGAAGCTGCTGAACACTGTAAACCTCCGTCCTTTAGAGCAACATGGGTATATGTGTGTGTTATAGTGGTCTTATACCTTTATGGCAGGGAAGACGTTGGTAAGACTCGTCATCCTCTCAGTTACTGCTACTACTGCTGCTGCTGTTACTACTACTGCTGTACTACTGTTGCTGCTGCTGTTACTACTACTGTTGCTGCTGCTGTTACTACTACTGTTGCTGCTGCTGTTACTACTACTGTTGCTGCTGTTACTACTATTACTAATATTGCTGCTGCTGCTGTTACTACTACTGCTGCTGCTGCTGTTACTACTATTACTACTACTACTGCTGCTGCTGCTGCTGTTACTACTACTGCTGTACTACTGTTGCTGCTGCTGTTACTACTACTGCTGTGCTACTGCTGCTGCTGTTACTACTACTACTACAAAAACAACAATAACTCTTCTTCCTCCTCATCCTACTACTACTACTACTATTACTACTATTACTACCACTACCACCACCTTACAAAAGCATGTTAAGCTACGTGGAATAAACTGTAAAAAGGCGAAAATCTGAGCAGAGTTAAAACAGTATAGTATTGGTGATAGTCACGAAGAAGTGCCGTGGCGAACATGAACCGTAGACTTTTTTTTTCTTTGCTACGAAATTACGTGAAACAAACAGCAAAAGGACGAAAGTATCGGGTATGTTAGAGCAAGAAGGGTATATAGTACATGGTGATAGTCAAGAAGAATGCTGTTGGGAGGATGAAGAGCTGATGGTGCTAGTCATGAAGAAGTGTTGTGGAGAGGATGAAGGGCTATTGGTGCTAGCCACGAAGAAGTGCTGTGGAGAGGATGAAGAGCTGATGGTCCTAGTCACGAAGAAGTGCTGTGGAGAGGATGAAGGACAGTAGTATCGTCCTTTCTGGCACTGAGCTACGTAAAAAGGACTAAATGGGACGAAGATCTGTACCAAATTAAGGAAAAAAAAAATGTGCATACTCTGCCATGGAATATGAGTCAAGTCGTGTGTAGGCAGCATAAATAAAGCACTAAATAAATAAATAAAGCAGGTTAGCGTAGGCACTGGGCTAAAGCAAAATGTCTGGACTGAGGTAGACTGCTTCCATTACCCGTATATAAACAGTAGATTCAAACAGACCCTTTCCTCAACCCCCTAATGGTTGGGGTAACTCTTGTATTGTTTTCAGCTAGTGCCACAAAATTCTGAGTTGTGTCCTTCGAGCCTAGGAGTGTTAATATGGCTACTGATTCTCTCCTACATGGGACTGATCTAGTTTTTATTCTAGCTAACTCCAGCCGTATTCTCGTCGGTCAAGGGGCTCCCTAACACCTCTTCCCTAGTGATTTATTTTCCTTTGGTACGTTATATGTGCAGAGTAAGGCCATATCGGAAGGATTTCTGTAGCACGAAGGACGGTAACTTGGAATAAGCCAAATAAGTCGCTTAGGAAAAGGCATTAAGGACGAGCATACGGATCAAAGTCTATGCTGTAACCCGGAGAGAAAACGTAAATCAATATCAGTGCGAGAGGTGCAAGTTGGGGGGATGAAATGAGAGACTAACTAGGAGAGTGTATGTGAGTGGGGTGGAGGGGGAGAGGGAGGGGGAAACCAAGGATGAAATGAAGGGATGGAGTAGAGAGGTATATGAGAGGGGGGGGGTGTAAGTTGGGAGGGATGGAGGATGAGAGACTAACTAGGAGTGTGTCAGTGAGGTGAAAGGGGTAGGAGAGGGAGGGGGAGGCCAAGGATGAGATGGAGGACGTGGCATGGAGGAGCTTGATTGATTTCACTTGTTAATATTTATTGTTGAGAAAGTCAGAATTGTTTGTGGCCACCCCTTACGGGATTCCGGGGTCTGGCTGTAGATAGATAGGAAGGTAGATAGAAATATAATGAATAAAAAAAAACAAATAACTAGAGGAACATCAGACATTCAATCTTAGTGGGAAATACATCTTTGGGGAGATGTTATTTCCCGTTCAAAAGCTTTTCTTCCTAGATGGTTGCCTCCATCCTTGGCGTGAAAAACGACGCTTCCTTCCCATCCAGCACAAGATTGGTTTTGAGACGAGCGTAGCTATTTCTGCGAGACAGGTGTGCTGCTAACTCCACCTAAGCGAGAAACTAGCACCTTTTTCCTGTGACCTTTTACCATTTTAAACCTAGATACAAAATTCTAAGGCAGACAGGGTATACTGATATATCCTGGTGTATACTCATTGATATACTGAGTCGTGGATGAGGCTGATGTCTGATTTCTCTTTGGATTTCAGGAGTGGCTTTCAAATTTGTGTCAGCCTTGTGTCTCCAGCCTCATTGTTAACCTAGCGATAAAATTCTCATGGACACAAGATATGATGATATATCCAGGTGTAAACTCATTGATATAACAGGGACGACTATTGCATATGTGTCAGCCTTCAACCTCTTGTCTTAATGTACCCCTTTGCTCTCAACTTCTGCTTGGTCTTCAGTGACAATGTTCCCCTGAGTACTGGGCCTTGTACTGAATGGTAAATACTACTACTACTACTACTACTATAATAATAATAATAATAATAAGTAATAATGATAATGATGATGATGACGACTCCCTGATGCAACATGTCTTAATGTAAGGAAACACCTGTATGCCTAATGATAATGACGACGATGATGATGATATAAAGTGCCCTAATATAGTGGGGGACATACCTCTGACGATGATGATGGTGATAATTATTATGTAGTGCCTTATCAATGGGGACATAACTCTTAATGACGATTATGTTGATGCTGAACTAATAATCGGTGCCTTATCGTGGTAAATATACCTAAAATCTTAGATACATTTCACCACAGGAAAAAATTAAATGATATGGGTTATTGCTAAGCAGGGCTCCAAAGGGTATGGAGCATGGAGAGACATGTTACTGAAGCCGTTTTACGACATTCAAACCCTCACAATTCCCTCAGTTTAAATTTATATGCGAGTTTTCGAAATAGCAGGGAGGAAAGTTAAAGTTATCATATATATAAAATGCTGTGTTTAAAATGGTATAGAATCTGAATAACTCTGGATGTGAATAGATTTTTTGGGCTTCGTGATTGGGATTACAAAAAGATATGCAGGAATTTAAAGCCCCGTTTTCTGTGAAGTTCCAGTATTCGAGACTCATTTTCTCTGGATTTAAGGCGGTAGCTTGGGTACTTGTGTTAGAATTGTATTTGCCAGATTTAAAGATTTCTCTCATTTTCTCTCAGCCTCTCTATGATCACTTGAGAGAAAGAGAGAGAGAGGTGTATCCCCTCCTCCTCCCCTTCTCCCTCTCCATCCTCCTCATCATAATATCAGTTTATTGGCACGAATTACTACCGACGGACGTTAAGGGTATGGGTGTGGGTCAGAATTAGACAGTATGAAAACAACGACCACCACTACCACAATCACAAACACCACCAGGTACCACCACAACCATCACCACTAACACCACTACCACAACCACCATCACTAACGCCACCACCACTACCACAAACACCACCAGCTACCACAACCAACAGCAGACATTCTGAGTGTGTTCCAGACTGATGTCCTCTGGGGAGGGGAGGGTGTTTGTTGGTGAAATCTGGGAGGCGGGGTGCGTAGAGTTTTGCTAATATATGTGTGTGTGTGTGTGTGTGTGTGTGTGTGTGTGTGTGTGTGTGTGTGTGTGTGTGTGTGTTAGATAAAAAGATAGACAAACACAGACATATATAGATAGATAGATACACAGATAGACAGAGAAGCCCACCAGGAGGAGGACAACTGGCCTTTTTAGTACCCCATTACGCTTTCGGAGGGAGGATCTTCTCGTCACCCTGGCCTGCGGGGATCCAATAATATTTTTGGGACGTGAGCCGAGCCGGAATGGGTGTCTTAAGAGGTGCTCAGAGCGGCTTAGGGTGGCACCTCCAGGTAAACACGAAGCTAGAGACAAATTCGGCACGTAATCAGAGGGGGTAGAAGGAAGGGCCCGGGAGGTACACAAGAACCGAGCCGAAAGCGTCAACGTGAATGTAAACAAAGAGAATATTGTAACTGTTCTCTACGTTCAGAGAGAGAGAGAGAGAGAGAGAGAGAGAGAGAGAGAGAATGATTGAAATATTTATTGTTGCAAAAGTATACAGAGTACATGTACAACACAGAGTGTGTGTGTGTGTGTGTGTGTGTGTGTGTGTGTGTGTGTGTGTGTGAGAGAGAGAGGGAGAGAGAGAGAGAGAGAGAGAGAGAGAGAGAGAACATATTAGGCCTCTCCTAAGACAGAGAACTTATTAGGCCTCTCCTAACTCAAGGGCAGTATCCTGACGGTGTTTTGTTTTAAAGGGAGTGAGTTTGGGTCTCTCTCTCTCTCTCTCTCTCTCATTAAAAACACCAAAAAGCCATAATTACCTTTTTTGATGTTTTCGATTCTGGACACAGATTTCAGAGCCCTCTCCCTGAGTCACAGTGGTCCTCCTACAGCCTATACACCTCCACATGGCACCTACGAATGAGGATAATAAATAAATAAATAAATAAAGGCAATATCGTAAAAGAAATTGAAACTCATCTTAAAGGCAAAAACAGTGTTCTACGGCAAGTATTCACATCTGTTCGTTATCATTATTTCATTTACTGTTTACGTCTCTGTTAATTGATACAGGTATGGATTATCATTATTATTATTATTAGTAGTAGTAGTAGTAGTAGTAGTAGTAGTAGTAGTAGTAGTAGTAGTAGTAACAATATCATCATCATCATCATCATATCATCATCGTCATCATCATTACTGCATCCTCCCTTGCTCGATCTTCAGGTGGAAAAAAGGTCAGGCTATTGCTAATGATGATAATAATGATGATGATGATAATAATGATAATGATAATGATGATGATGATAATGATAATGATGATGACGACTATGAACACCAATCGTATCAAAAGAAAGACTACCCTATTATTTCCACTGCACACACATACACTGGCAAATCATCACCCTCCCTCCCTCTAACTCCTACTATTACTATTACTATTACTATTATTATTATTATTATTATTATTATTACGTTGATAAATACAGTAAAGTGATCCGACATGCCCACACCCGCCACCCCAGCGATTAGTAAACATTGTAGGCTCGCCGGCGCTCCAGGCAGACTCGCGCGTGTTTACATTAGGCCTACCCAACCCAGGACACGGAAAACTGATGAAAAAATAATGAAAACTTATGAAAACAGGCCTAAAACGGTAGGCTCGTGACCTGTGGAGGGGTGGGGGGTGTGGGGGATGGGTGTGGGTGGGATGGGAGAGGGATGGAGTGATAAGGATGATTATAGAGGGGTTGATGGAGAGGTTATGGTGATGTGGATGGGCAGGCGTTCATTCGATTCTCTCTCTCTCTCTCTCTCTCTCTTATTGTTCCCTCCCACCGTCCTACCCTCCCTCCCTCCCTTCAGTCTCTTTTCTTTTAAACTCTCTCCCTTTCTGTCCCTCCCTCTCCTCCCTCCTCCTCTCTTTCTTAGTTGTGCCGTCATCTCTTTCGCTTCACATCTGCTCTCTCTCTCTCTCTCTTCCCTCCCTGTCTTTTCATGTCCTCTCTCCCTCCTCCCTCCATCTTCATAGCCCTTTTTTTTTTTTTTCTTTTTTTCTATCCTCCTTCCCTAATCTCTCTCTCTCTCTCTCTCTCTCTCTCCTTCCTTCTCTCCCTGTCTATTCATGTCCTCTCTCCCTCCTCCCTCCATCTTCATAGTCTTTGTTTTTTCTTTTTTTCTATCCTCCTTCCTTAATCTCTCTCTCTCTCTCTCTCTCTGGCCTGTGGTAATTTAGAGGGTACCTGGTAACCGCTCGTAGGGGGGGGGCATTGTTACCCTCAACCCCCCTACCTAAAAGACGTTACCTGTCTCTCTCTCTCTCTCTCTCTCTCTCTCTCTCAGTTTTATCACACTGGTCCCAGCTCTTCTACGCCCTGTGCTTGCATCTCTTCCCCATTACGTCGGACACGCAGCACCCGTCTGTCAACGTATACACACCTCTCTCAAATTCTCCATTGCATAAGTTCATTAACAATTACTCTCAGTCTTTCATATACACACTTAGCCATCTCTAGCACCGTCTTGATTAATCTGTCTTTCCCACTGCCTACGACCTCCAGTATTTTAAAAGTAATGTGTTTCAGGTACCTCGAGATTGAAGGGACTTGATTTTTTTAAAGATATAAGTTCAGAAGGTTCTCTATTTCTGGGTCTTTGTTTTTCTTATATAGTTTACTTTCTCATTTCTCTCTTTTTCTTAACTTTTCTTTCTTGTTTTTATTTTTCATTCTTTCTTTCTTTCTTTTTCTTATTTCTTTTCCTTTCTTTTTATTTCTCTATTTTATTTTTTATTTTTATTATTTTTTCGTATTCTTTTCTTTCTTTCTTTTTTTCCATTAAACAAAAAGTGGTGACGGGCATGTGTCTGGGAGCATCTGTTTCTGCTGCGTGGGAAAACTACTGAGTCTTCAGAAATATAGACTGTAGCCAGACCTGGATAGACATACAGATAGATAAATAGACAGACAGATAGATAGACAGACAGACAGATATTTAGACAGACATAGATAGAGATATACCACATGTGCTGTATACGGTAAATTGGATATAGATGATGATGATGATGATGTACTGAAAACGCTCACTCTTCCGTATACCTCCTGTCCCACGCTCCCTCCCTCCCTCCCCCTCCCTCCTTTCCTCTTCTCTCTCACGCTCCTCCCTCCCTCCCTTTTCCCTTTCCCACCCTATACCTCCCTTACCGTGGGATCTCTCGCAGGGGAGGGAGGAGGGAAAAAGGGGAGGAAGGAGAGGGAGGGAGGGAGGAGAAAAAGAAAAGGAAAGAGAGGGAGGAAGGAGGGAAAAACTGGAGGAAAGAGAGGAAAAGGAAGTGAATGCGGAAAAAGAAGTGTGGAAGAAAAAGATGATAAGGGAGGGAGAGAGAGAGAGAGAGAGAGAGAGAGAGAGAGAGAGAGAGAGAGAGAGGGAGGACTTGGGAGGGAGGGAGTGTGAGAAAAGGGAATGAAGAGAGAGAGGGTAGAAGCGTGGGATAACTCTCTCTCTTTCTCTCTCTCTCTCTCTCTGGCTTTACCGCGAGAATGTGGTATATATATTTTTTTGTTTATAATGCTTTTAGAACTAATTTTTACTGCCTTACCCTACCCTACCCTACCCCACCTAACTCTCCCCTCCCCTCCCCTCCCCTTCCCACTCCAACCCTACCCTGCCCTGCTCTACCCTACCCATCCCTTCCTTGCCCTACCCTACCCTGCCGTACCCTAACCTACCCTCCCTACCCTGCTCTGCCCTACCCTACCCTACCGTACCCTACTCTACCCTACCCTACCCTACCATAACCTACCCTATGCGTCTATATTATGGTCAATTTCCAACATATGGTATACAGGCTCTCTCTCTCTCTCTCTCTCTCTCTCTCTCTCTCTCTCTCTCTCTCTCTCTCTCTCTCTTCACTATCGATACCACTATCATCATCATCATCACCACTACTACCACCACCACAACCACCACCATCACCACAACCATCACTAACATCACAACCACCACCATCCCTACCACCACCACCATCATCTACCACCATTACCATCACATCAATTACCACAATCAGCTACCACCATCTCAACCACCACCACCACCATCACAGTAGCTACCACAATCGCCTACCACCATCACAAACATCCACCAACATTGCTTGACCCTGCCGTGCGGCTTTCTAGCAAGGAATGTAAGGTATCTCTCTCTCTCTCTCTCTCTCTCTCTCACACACACACACACACACACACACTTCCTCTCCCTATCACCGTTGCTCACTCTCACCTTCTCTCTCTCTCTCTCTCTCTCTCTCAGATTTTACTAACGTTTGGAATTATCTCATTTGTCTTCTAATACAGTTCATTTCCGGTCACATGAGAGAGAGAGAGAGAGAGAGAGAGAGAAAGGGAGAGAGAAAGTGGGACCTTCGTTATATCCCGGTCATGTTGTGGTGAAAAAACAAGAAAATAAGGAAAAAAACACTGATTAATGTGCTTGTTTTAAGACAGACTGACAAGGAAGAAATATTAGGCTTTTCACTTTTTATTATTATTATTATCGAACAGACAGACAAGGGAGAATGAAGGAAAAATAATGATGATGATGATGATGAAGAAGAAAGAGAAGAAGAAAAAAGAAGAAGAAGAAGATGATGATGACGACGATAATGGTGAAGATGACGTTGATGATGATGAAGAAGAAGAAGAAGAAGAAGAAGAAGAAGAAGATGATGATGATGATGATGATGATGATGATGATGATGATAATGATGCAGAAGAAGATGATGATGATGATGATGCAGAAGAAGACGAAGAAGAAGAAGAAGAAGAGGAGGAGGAGGAGGAGGAGGAGGAAGAAGAAGAAGATGATGATGATGAACAACAACAACAACAACACCAAGATGGACTGGCAGGAGAGAGTAGTCAAGAGGGGAAACTATTTTTCTTTTTGTCTGTCCCTGACTTTTCCAATACCTGACCTTTACTTCTTTTAGTGCAACCATGACTTATAAGATGACTGCCTGGATAGATAGATAGATAGATAGACAAAGATAGATAGATAGATAGATAGATAAAGATAGATAGATAGATAAATAATAAATAAACAGATGGATGGATAGATGGATGGACGGATGGATGGATGGGGGTATTGTTAGATTGATACACACACACACACACACACACACACACACACACACACACACACACACACACACACACACACACACACAGATTTACAGCTGGAGAGCCAAACAGACGGACAGACAGGGTTAGGTAGTATATAAATAGAAAGACAGACCGATAGACAGACAGACAGACATATAGACAGACGGACAGAGATAGCAAGACAAAGAACTAAATAGGCACCGAATATAAAGACAGACAGATAGATAGACAGACAGGCAGATAGATAAAGACAGATGTAGAAGGGACAGGCAAGGGAATAATCTGATCCTTAATTACTGTTACTGCAACCATGACTCTCCCTCTCTCTCTCTCTCTCTCTCTCTCTCACATACACACACACACACACACTAAGCAGGTCACTAAGCCTCTGGACCAGTGTCATGGCTTTCTCTTCACGGCGCCACCCTCATTCTCTTACCCCCTCCTCCTCCTCCTCCTTTTCTTTCTCTTCCTCCTCGCTTCTCCTTCCTCCCTCCTATTCCTCCATCTTCCCCTTCTTTTCTCCTTCCTGTCTCTACTTCTCCTTCCTCATCTTCTTCCCTCCTGTTAACCTCCTCACCTTCCTGCTTCTTCTTCCTCATCCAACGACCCTCTTCTTTTCCTCACTCTTCTTCCTCCTCTTACCTGCCTCTTCCTCTTCCTCCTCCTTCCCTTCCTACCTACTTCCTCTTCCTCCTTTTTCCCCTCCTTTATCACCTTAATGACGTGTTGGAATCTCTCTTCATAATTCCCATCCTACACCACCATCACCCCATTTTTCTTCTTTCTTCCTCTCTCTTCTCCTTTTCCTCCCTCCTCCCTTTTCTTCCTCCCCTGTCCTTTTCTCCCTTACCTTCCACCCCTCTCCTCTCCTTTACCTCCTTCCCATGTCCTCATCTCTCGTACCTTCCTCACCTCTCATCCCCTCTTCCTCCCTCCCCCTTTCCTTCCACCTCTCCTCTCTCTTCCCGTCTCCTCTCATTCGTCTCGTCTCTCCCTCTCTTCTTCTCCCTTTCTTCCTTTTCTCCCTTTTCTTCCTCCTCTCTCTTCTCTTCACCCTGACCTTCCTCCCCTCTCCTCCCTTTCCTTCCACCTCTCCTCTCTCTTCTCTTCTCTCCCTCGTCTCTTCTCCCTCTCTCCTCTTTTCCCTTATCTTCCTCTCTTCTTCCTCCCTTCCCAGTCTCTTCGCCATTAACTTCCTCCCTCCTCCTCTCCTCTTCTCCCTGTGCTTCCTAGCTCCCCTCCTCTCTCTCTTCTCCCCTCTTCAAAATATGCCAGGAATTTCGCCATGCACTTTCACCCTCTCTCTCTCTCTCTCTCTCTCTCTCTCTCTCCCCGCTAACTCCATTTTTACTGCATTCTCCATCCACCAAACTACTTTCTTCAGCTTAGTAAGTCTCCTTGGTTACTAGTGGGCTTGTTTTCACCTGACGGAACTGGGCCACTGAGCCTTAGGTATGAGGCAGGAATGGGTCTCCTTGGTCACTAGTCAAATGAACCCTCTAACCTGACTACACCTGACCATCAACTACGCTAAAAAAAAAAAAAGACAATTAGATAGAGAGTGATTGATAGACAGACAGATAGACAGACAGATAGAGAAAGAGAAAGTAAAAAAGAAAAATTGCGCGCGTAATATTGAAAAAGGTCCTCGTACTGAAGGGGTGTGTTGGGCTTTATATTGGGCTATTAAAACATGGTAATTCTTATCAAAATAAAATCATTCTTTATTAATGGGACAGAATACAAGGCTTACTATACCACACTGGGTCTTTGGCACTAATATACACCACTACACGTGCAATAATAATAATAATAATAATAATAATAATAATAATAATAATGATAATAATGTCACACTGTACTGAAGATTACACCAATAATAAAATGGTACAATGGTAACAATAATAATAATAATAATAATAATAATAATAATAATAAATGAAAATCGAACCTCCCTAATTATATACACCTACGGTATGAAAACCAATTGACATTTATCTACACATCAGAATCTACCAGACACACATAATCTATTTCTACCTTGGCACTTCATGTCTTTATAATCTACCTTTGTTTCTTTCTTTTTTTTTCGAATATTAATTTCTAAGACTCCTTCCCACACGACATGGCACTTCGAGAAATCTACATCATTTTTTTTTTTTTTTTGGTTGTGGTTTTTTTGCAATATATTTTTTTTTCGTATTTGTGTTGTGTATCTCTGTTTCGTTCTATCAATTTTCTCTCACTACATAATTTATTTTTTCTTTTTTATGTGGCTGTCTGGACCCTACCTCACCCTACCTTGGAATGGGGATGGTATGGATGATGATGATGATGATAATGGTGATGGTGGTGGTGGAGGAGGAGGAGAAGGAGGAGGAGGAGGAGGAGGAGGAGGTGGTGGTGGTGGTGGTGGTGGTGGTGGTGGTGGTGGTGGTGATGATGATGATGATGATGATGATGATGATGATGATGATGATGATGATGACGATGATGGTGGTTGTGGTGGTGGTGGTGATGATGATTATGATTATGATGATAATAATAATAATAATAATAATGATGATGATGATAATGAATACCTTACTCATTTAACTTGGCCTAAAATTGCCATCTCGCTACGTCTCACCAAGGAACAATTAAGGAGACTCGTACTGAAGGGGCAAGAAAGTCTACATTAACCCTTTCAGCACGATAACGTCTTGGCCGGTAGTGTAGCCGGTTAAGGAAGCTCCCTAACACCATCTCCTTACCGATTTATTCTTGGATACGGCTGGCTAATGTTATTTCGTATTGTACGGTACGTTACTTATGCAAAGTGTGGTGAAATTTGAATGATTAAAGTAACACATAAGAGGACGGTAAGATGTAGTAAGAAAAAAAATAAATCGCTTAAAAAGAGGTGTTAGGGAGCTTAATTAGAATAATTTAAGTAACATAAGAGGACGGTAAGGTGTAATATGCAAAATAAATCGCTTAGGAAGAGGCATTAGGGAGCTTAAGTAGAATCATTTAAGTACCCTAACACAAAAGAGGACGGTAAGGTGTAATACGCAAAATAAATCGCTTAGAAAGAGGCGTTAGGAGCTTAATTAGAATGATTACAGTAACACATACGAGTACGGTAAGATGTAGGTAGCAAAATAAATCACTAAGGAAGAGGCGTTAGGGAGTTTCTTTAACCGACGAGAATACAAGTTCTATGGAGTGATTTAAATGATATAAAAACAATGCATAATAAATCTTGTGTTATACTTCTATGACTACCAGACTAACATGATGCTCAATACTAATATGCTGCTGTGAGTATGTTAGCAGGGTATGTGAGGGAGGCTGGTGTGGTGTGGCAAGAGGGGTCGTTCATGAGTAGGGACACAGACATCTTGAGATCACGGATAGGCTAGGCTATATTTTATGGAGAAGAGTATATGAGGGAGGGTGGTGTGTTGTGGAAATGTTTGAAACTTCCTGCATGGTGATATTAGTGTGTGTGTGTGTGTGTGTGTGTGTGTGTGTGTGTGTGTGTGTGTGTGTGTGTGTGTGTGTGTGTGTGTGTAAAAAAAACAAATAGCTCTCTCCCTCTCCCTAACACGCACACGCACACATCCCGTGCTGCCCGCTGGCTAAAAGTTTCTCTTGCTGCTGTCGGGTTGGGTTGGGGTGGTGATGTGGGGAGGGATGGAGGGGTTGGGCTGGTATGCTGGTGGGTTGGGTCACACTGCCCAAGTGTTGTGTGTGTGTGTGTGTGTATGTCACTGTGTCACCAGGTCACTGTGGCACTGGGCAGGTCACTGTTACGTGTATAATTACACTCAGAGATGGCGGTGGCATGTGTGTGTCCTTTCACTGGAGGTTATGATGCAGATGTCCATGTGTGGCGATCTTGACCCACTGCCATGCTCGGTCTCCTAAGGCTGGGGCTGCTGCATGCGGTATTTAGTGGGAAAAGTACCGAGCATACTGCCCTTCGCCTATCGCCTCATAGTCGCAAAGCTCATCGGTCCCTACCTTGGGGTTTCCTCCTTATTTATGTTTCAAAAATGCTCAGAACCATCACCCTTGGGTAACACTAAGCTCTTCAGAGTTAAGCTAGTGTGGCAGCAGTATTTACGTCACTGTGGCACTAGTTAGGTTACTGTGATGGTAACTAAGTCACTGTGGCACTAAAGTTACTGCGGCATTAATGTATCACTGGTGAGATGGTGCAGGTGAGATCACACGGGGCAGTGCTGCAGTATGGTGTCTGTGAAGGGCAGGATGGGGCTGATGGTGGGGGTGGGGGCGGGGGCGGGTGTTTTCCAGCGGCGTGGGCGTGCCAGCAGGGCGCGTAATGCTGCCATGGCCTCGGGCAGACCCTCTCCAGTGACGGCGCAGGCGGGTGCCAGGGCCCAAGGCAGTGCAGGAGGCAGGTCGTGCAGGGCCAGGACGGCGGCAAGGGCGGGGGTGGTTCGGGCGGCGGGCAGGTCCTGCTTGTTGGCCAGCACCAGGAGGGGCGGCAGGGGTCGGCAAGGGCTGGCACGGCAGGGGGCAGCGCGACAGGGGGCGCCCCGTGGAAGGGTGGAACGTTTGGAGGTATTTGATGCTTCAGTTATTCTGCGTGCAAGGCGGTGCAGCTCCAGCCGGGCCTCCTCCAACCTGTCGGTGCCGCTGCTGGCGTCTACCACGAACACGATGGCGTCCGTGGCTCGTGTGTACGCCGCCCACAGCCCACGCACACGCTCACACCCGCCCACGTCCCACACCCGCCACGCCCACCCGCCCCAACGAACACGCTCGCAGTTGAACCCCACGGTGGGCGCGGCGCTCACGTACTGGTGGTACTTGAGGCGCAGCAGCGTGGTGGTCTTACCGGACCGATCCAGCCCCACCAACACCACTTGCACCGGTCCAGCCACAAGACACACCAGGCCCGCTACCAGGCTCTGTGCCGCAGCCACCACACCCTCCACCACACCCATCACCGCCACAGGTACACAGCCACAGCACCAGTCAACACTACAGCACAAGTCTCCGCCTACACCCGTCCTCTACCGCGCCACCCAACACACTGACACTCGCTGAGTCGCTCTGCCTCTGCCTCGCTCTCAGCAATGCCCACCCTACCCCACCTACCCTACACCTTGCCCCCACCCTCACACCAGCCCCAGGTATACCCCATTGCTACCCTACACCCCTACCTCACCATACTGCTCTCTTTATCTCTCTATATATTCTATCTATCTGCCTCTCTATCTAGCCTACTGTATACTCAAAACAAATTCCAAGAACATTATACGTGACAAAATTCACAAAACCTGGAGAACCCAAACAATGAGATATTAATGAAATTCTAGTAGCTATTATAAAACTGAAAGTGATACCGGTATATATGGGAGAAGAGTGAAATGACATCAACTAGGAAATGATATGAACGACGTGCGAGATGGTACAATGAGGGAGAGATTTTATTTCAGTTTTCTAGTCCCCAATATTGCCTACCTTCTACCATTATAACCTCAGTTTGTCCATCCCCCCCCCCCCCCGGCCACAGACTGTTCTAAGTGTCGGGGTTGATCGCTGGTGATGAGCCAGGAGTACGGAATGAATAAAAAAATAATTAAATAAATAAATAAATATGACCGGTAGGGAAGTAGACTGCTGATGAAAAGGTCTTAAAATCGATCCCATGGCTGGGGAAGGGAAGTTTAAGGATTTGGATTTCGCGCCAACTGTCAAGCTCCTACGACTCACTCTCAACTGAATACAATCGCTTGGTGTCAGATGGAATTGAATACTCGAGCTGTTCCTACCATGAGGGGGGGGGGGGCAAGAACAGTCGCTTCCTCTAACTTTATTTTGTTACCTATTTTTATCTTTATTTATTTATTCATTTTTGCTGTCGCCACTTGCCCCACCAGCTTTCACTAGACACATCGCTCTTCCTGTTCCTGTTCACTCCTTCATATTCACGTACAGTCGCCGACAATAATCTCTCTCTCTCTCTCTCTCTCTCTCTCTGCTTCCATTCTTTAGTTTATTCTTTCTGCTACCAGACGATTTGCAAGCTCACATCTACTACAGTGTGATGTGCCCATGTAAGTCACTGATTACGCCCACAAGCAACACTTCATCTGTATGCACACAATTATAATATATGGGCTGATGTTGTTGCCCTTGTCTGTCCGACCGAGCAGTCCCGTCGACCCCACGTAAGTAACTGTTTCTGTGGGGCCGTCCTACAGGTACAGCACAGTACATACATAAACCGTGTGGGGATCTGGCAACCCCTTGTGGTAGACAGCGCCTCACCACGGTTTGACCAGGTGTTCGTCCCACGGCGAGGTGCAGGGAAATATGGGGAGGTTTGGCTCCCAGGTGGACGCCGCAGCTGCTCAACCCAAGCAGCACAGCACTACCCTGTGTAGGTGAGTGCCCACCGTTCACTCACTGGATGTCATACTGACTACAGGTGACTTTAGAAATACCGACAATTAAGTCAAATGGTTTACTGTAGCCTATCCCTGAAAACCCACTGTGCAGAAAATCCTTCACAATGCTGGACGATAACAATGTAGCTACAGTATACCAAGACAGGGTAAAGCCGCGCCAACCAAATGTAGCCCTTATGGGTTGAAGTATGGGGAGTGGTTTGCTGTTAATTACATACACAGTGCTGCACTGAGAAGAAAGACTGGTCACTTGCCTAAAATGTCTGGCCTCATTAATAGCCTAGACCCGGGGCCCTACGTTCCTGATGGGGGGGAAAAGGAATCGGATGAAGGACAGTTGGTTGGATCAAAAGCCGGTATTTTAGGAAGACTTTAAATAATATCGTTTGGAAGTTACAAACACAGAATGATAAAGAACCTAACCTCATCTAACCTATCCAGCATAACATCATCATTGCTCTACGAGGGATGTATATATCGTGGTAGATATAATTCCCTGTTCAAAATTTGTGGAGTTATAACACCTTGATTTAGACTGTGGACAGTTTTTGTTACGGGGGTTCATCGTTTTAGAATCAATCCTTAATTTATCTTCAAGTGTGTATGAAAGTACAAGACACTGAGTGAATTGACGATACTTTACAGATATCTGATAGTCTCATAATTTACTATTATTATTAACCTATCTGATGTCAATCATAAAAAAAGCGGAGGAACATTGCCTAATAAAATTGGAGTTTCTTATCCCTAGACTAGAATACGTTTTCTGTCTTAACTACAGCAGCGACTTAGCCACTTATATTTTTAAATCATTTTGCTCTGTGGATCGTTTAACTTTACTCTTGCTACTTTCAAAGCTTTTACTGCGTAAGAGAATCTTGTTGAATTGAAGGAGCTACATATAGCCTTCATCAACCCCTTCAGTATGAAGCCTTTCCTATACTCAATACGAATTTATTGTCATGTTAAGATTGAAATGTCTTCAACCAGTATTAAAAAAAAAAAAAGTACGGTATTCAAACAACGTAAATTATAGCACAACAATGACAGCCATTGACGTGCGCAGAGAGAGAGAGAGAGAGAGAGAGACGTCGATGATTTGTCTACTTACCTTGCAGTTGGAAACTCCACTATTGCAAAAAGGATGATGTTTTATTTCCTTGATATTCTGTGGATGCCTCCCACACATCACATCATCGTTGCACAATGATGTGGACTATTTCTTTACTATAGCTGTACAGTTCTAAGTCAGATGGTTTGGTCACCATTGCATTCTCACTGTACTGTCATCACGCGACCACCATCTTGGAAAGTCATTGCATCTCACTTGCATCGCTATTGTATGTTACGTATCTCATTGTATGTTACGTATCTCAGAGTATCATCACTGTATCATCCCACCTGCCATATCATCGTATCACTGTATCTCATTGCTCACATCACTATCTTACTTGTCACGATCTCACTAGTCACATTACTGTTATCGCTAATCTCGCTGTTCACACCGCTGATCTTCCTAGTCCTGTCACTATCTCACAGGCCATAATATCACTACCTCACTTGTGTCACCACCTCAGTAGCGAGGTCTCTGCCGAATTTCACTTGTTCTGTCGCTTTCTCCCCGGCAATATCCCTGTACCTGGTTCGCTGACATCCTTGAATGTATTACAAACTGTTCCACAAAAACAATTAAAGAAGCCATCCTGTAATTACTGTTTTTACTCACTGCAATGTACCCCACACCTCCACCAACATCTTGACCAAGCACCACATGGCAACAGAATCTGCGCCATTGTTTGTTTACATGTAGGTATCGGTTGTAAAGTTACCCAAACCACATGATAATCACCCAAAATTACTCTATTTAGTATAATAATAATAATAATAATAATAATAATAATACTGGTAATAATAAGACAGTAATAAATACTGCTCATGATTACTGAAACTTGGTGTAAAAAAAAAAAAAAGGAAATATACTCAACTTGAAAACACCAAAAATAATTTTGGCTGCAAAATTTGTTCCAGACTGACCGACATATGCCTGTCTATCTATCTATGGCCAGCCTTGTCTGGACCAAATGATCTTTGCACATTCCATACTTATAACTGGTATCATCTTACATATCTTTCACATGACTGCTTCTCCTTTTCACTCAGTCTCCACAAACACTAAAAGACGGAGTTAAAATATTTTACCTTAGCTTGGCCCATATTTCTGTCCTTTTGCTGGTTATTACACACAGCTCGGTGGTAGAATAAAACAATACTGTGGCTTTACATCTCTTCCACAGCACTTCATGATTTGCATCATATTCTAGCATTAATCTCGTTACAACTCAGCATTCAAAACGGGTAAACTTAATGCAATTATAACTGCAGCTGGTAACAGACAAGAATATTAACTTTAAAATAATTCTTTATTCTCATATTAAAAATCTTAAACTGTCCTGCATAGTCCAGCAAGATTTAAGTCTGGTGTACACCCAACTTAAATTAGATACAATACAAATACAAGCACCTCAACAAACAGCCCACGTAGTTTAATTTCGTCAAAAGTTAGTCGAAACACAGAAACATTCCAGTCACACAAGTTTCTAAAGAAAGTAGTTAGCAGTGGCAGTAGTAGTAGTGGTAGTAGTAGTAGTAGCAGTAGTTGCAACCCCAGGCTCATCTGATTGTGAACCCAATGGACTGGCATCCAAAGCTGCCCTTCTTGTGCAATCCATCATCCTTCTTTAGAGGGAAAGGAGGGAACTGACGGATATCTGTATCAATGGGTAACACCAACCTCACATCATACTGGTGCCACCACATGAATGCATCCCACTCCAGCACATTATAACATAGACATTTAAACAGGAAATATGCAGTACAAAATAACTTAGTTCACTGAAGATATTTAATGACTAGGTGGTTTAAGAGGCTTAGCATCACGTAATCTGACAACACAAACACAGTGCAAGAACACATAGTTTGCTGCAGTGTGTAATGAAATCTGTAACTCACTGAACCTGAGAATTTCTCTTTTAATTTCATTTTTGCCACCTCCTTACAATTTTATGCATTTACTGATGGGTTAGATATAGCATTAATAAACTTAGTACAAGCAGTATTTCCTAAGCTGAGTACATCATGTGTTAGCATAAGGAAGAAATTTTTTTTGGCCTTTTGTAGCTTATTCCACAGCTCAGTGGAAGAAAAATACAATACTTCACTCCTTCATCCTTTCCATAGCATTTCTTCATGACTAGGGCCATATTAGTTAATCATCTGTTACAACTCAGTATCCAAGATGGAGAAATGACACATTAGGCCAATTTAGAGTAAAGAGGGTATAGAAAGGCCATTACCCAGTTTCAAGAAGCTAAAATCTTCTGGTTGCAGCAAAAATATCAGTAAATCAATCTGGACATCATCTTGATTCAGTGGTTTAAAATACAGTAAGTGAGGATTGCTTGTTTCCTCATCTCAACCATGGACAAGGGCAGCAGTTATCACAGCTTGTTATCACTACATGCAGCACAGTCATATCCTCTACACATCAGCTGACTACTGTAAACCCCATTTGCTTATTCAAATTTTTTTTTACAGTCACAGTGCACTGAATTGAAGAAAACTTGGCAAATCATGATCTTAGGGGAAGGAAAATAGAGAAGATAGGGAGGTGGGAAGTCAAGTAGGGAGGGGTAGGGAGGTTGGAAGTCAGGTAAGGTGACATGAATGTAGGGACAGCAGACATGGAATAGGGAAGCAAGATGGCAATAAACAGGAATTAAGGAGAGATGGGCAGCCAATATGCTGAGAACTGGTGAAAGAAACAAGGTATATATCTGTTACAATATAATAATCATAAAATCCTGATGTCGGCCATGGATAAACCACAATTTACAAGCTATTTACAAAGCCATAAAAATGCCATGCTTAATGCAAAGTTCAGTCTTACCACTCTTCTCTTACACTTCTCATGCATCACATCACCCACCTACCCAACTAAATTTACATGCTAGCCTCTTTTAAGTTACGTGCTGTAAAAAATTTAACGTACATATCTTTCAATTTACACTTCAGTTCCTACTCCACGTACCCTATTTATTTTTCATTCTAGCCATCACTCACTTTAAACACAAGCTAATATGTCATATACAAACTGTCACATCTGGTTATACAGTATAATGCAGTTTCTCTCTCTCACTGCAGATATTGATAAGTACACTGGGAACAGTCAACTGTAGCAGAGAGGAAATATATATATATACACATCCACAGCAAAACCTGTATACAGATTACTCAGATTTCCTAATACTAATACAACACTTACATAGTATTTATATTTACAGCATTAATTAAGGGAAATCATACTTACAAACATCAACACAATCAAATATATGAAAAAAGTAATAGGGCATTAAAAGTCTGTGAAAGAGAAAAATGTGAGACGTGAGACGATAAAATTTCTGTGGCTCCAAGTTTATTTGGACACTAACCCATTGGACTGTATGAACGTGTCCACTTCAGCCAGTCATTCCCAGAGACCTTTTGCTGAGGTTATGTCGAATTGTGTGCTGTGGAAGTGAGGTGCATGCAGTAAGTGTGTTGTGGAGTGGAGGGATGCACTGTAAAAGGGGCAAAGTGGATTGTTTGTGAAATACCTTTTGTGTTGGTACCGGTACTTAAGGAAGGAATGGTGACAGCCAATCTGTAGTCTCACTAATGTACTTGTGTCTCTTATGTTGTTGTTGTTATGGCTTCAGGCTCATCTGGACTAAAGGTTGAAGTTCCCCTTCTCCTGCAGTCCACCATCCTCTTTTGAGAGGACAGGAAGGATGCCGAGGAACATGTATTTGACCTAGCAGCAAAGTACCTACTGTACTTATATCAGTGTATCCTGATGTCGACATCACTTTCCTGAATAAATGCTACTGGTTATATACTGGATAATCAGAAGCTTTGGTACAATCTTAATAATATATAAAGCCTAGCACCACATTATTAAACCAAACACACCCCTGTTCACAACCTCTCATCTATTCTTGTCAATATAATGCTTAATATAACACTGAATAATGCATTATTGACAATTATAAATGCTAAGAAGTGTATGTGAATGAGGTGGAGGGAGGGAGGGAAGGGGCTGGGGCTAAGTGTGATACTGAGGGATAGGGGAGAGAGGTATAGGAAAGATGGGAGGGGGGGGGGGTGCAAGCTGAAGAAAGGGCAGCCAAATGACAGAGAACAGGGTGACATGGAGGCAATTCATTTGTGGTCACCCTTTACAGGAGTAATGCATCTGGTGACTGATGGATAGATAGGCAGATAAATGCTTAACCACTCGATTTCAGGTAATGTCCTTTTTCACTTATTCTTGCTGTTACCAAATGATAATCCACTCAAGAAAGGCCTCTCATATTCTATGAGGTTATTAAGGCTGTATCAAACCCCTCTAGGTCAAAAAGTGTATCCAAAACTAAAATCATCACGAGGCAGCAAGAATAAAATGGAAAAAACTATCTCTACACTGAATGGGTTAAATTATGAGTAAATCCACGAGCTGGCTATTTCGCTCACTGGCCTTCAGATGATTTTTTCTTACACCTTCATTTTATTGTTCAGGGCCATACACAACCCTCTGCAACACTGGGAATATGCTGCTGCTGCTGTTGACGATGGTGATGATGATGATGATTTTGTCAACATTTGTCTTACTTTAATTCTTTTGTTTTCTTTTTTAAAACCTTGCTCTAATTCAGTTACTACAAATAGTACTTCTACTAAAAGCTTTCTTCTCTACATTGACATTCATCGCTGACAGTTAGAAGAATATATTCACCTTTGGTATGACATCTCTTGGTTGCAGGGATTCAATACTCCTACTTAGAACTTCAAAGTCAAATCAAGCATACTTGTAACTTTAGTGAGGTAGTATCTTAACAACCTCAATCCAACCCACCCTAATACAAATTTAAGCCAATACATTATTCTCTCGAAGTTTGTTTGGGAGACAGATATACTTTTTCACACATTTCTATTATGGCAATGAGGCCTTTCATTTGCTTGGGATATATAAGTTCACTAAAGTACAAGTATTTTCCAAACCACATTACTCCTGAAATAATAACTTCTGACAACATTCCTATATATACTTTGACACACAGGTGTCTCATGGCTTTATAGGCCTCTGACTTCCATGGGATACAGGCTTCAGGCTCTTAACAGTATTTTTCACTTAATCTTGGCCAAAAAAATGCTTTATAAAACCCCTTTACTTTCCCGCACAGGTCCCTTTTGGGTCTGTGGATGTCTGATGTGCCTGGGACAAAAGACTTTAAATTTCCCACAATATTTTCCAAACACTATTATTCCAACAGAACTATCCATCTGTCACCCAGTCCTTTACTGTCCCATCAGAAGCATAATGTACTTGGGGCTTGGCAACTTAATCCAGACATTCAAGGTGAGTGACAAGTTACCAATCCCTGAATGGCAATGGGTGAGCAATACACTCCAACCATCCTCTGGATTTTCTTATGGGATAAAATCCAAAACAAGGAACTAAAAACATTCCCTAAACTTTACTACACAGGGCTCTTATGGTGTCGGGTGTCTCGGGCTTGATGAGGACGGGAGCATTGGCGATGCGTGATATGATGGCTGACACATCCTTCTCCCGCAGCTGGACGCCCCACAGCTTCGTCAGCTGCTCCGCCACGTAGTCGTCCAGCCGGGTGTGTGCTGCTGTGTTGTAGTCCACAGGGATCTCCATCATCGGTAGAATTAGGGCCTATAGGATGAGAAAACTGGGATAAATACCGTACTAATGAACTAGTTAGCCTATGGAAAATGAGTACTGTAGTACTGTACTACTAATACTAATATCAATACTAATACTGTAATAATAATAATAATAATAATAATGAATAATAAATAATAATCTCATGGTTCTTTCATCAAACAAGACAAAGAGTCCAACTGGTAACTGAATACACAGGCACTACCACAGATACTGTTCCACAAATCAGTCAATATTCTGGATGTCTTATGATCTTATATGTACTGTATTACTTGGTGAGTGGACGGCAAAGAAAATCAGTGAATGTAACATGACAGTGGATGTGATGCAAAGTGTTAAGAGTACCTTAAGATTGTTTGGCCATGCGAAGAGAATGGAAAATCAAAGACTGACTAGGAGAGCTATGTGAATGAAGCGGAGGGAGAGAGTGGACGGGGGAGATCAAGGATGAAACAAAGGGATGGAGTGGAAACGTATATCAGTAAGGGTGTTGTGATCTGGAGGAAGGGCAGCCTGACTGCAGACGGCATTGTGACATGGAGGCTTGTATGTGCCCACTTCCTTCAGGATTAAGGCAACTAGCTTCAGATACAGGATCAGAACAGACACAACATGTGTCCATAAAACCAGCAGATTTACCTGCTTATATGGAGCGTTTTCATTGTCACAGTAAGCGTGGAATATCATGGCAGTATGGCCGGGCACCAGCTCTATGTTGTGAACCACTGCTGCATGTGCTGACTCCAGGCCCTTCAGTGAGTTGTCCAGCTCCACCTTCAGCTGTGCAGACTCATATAAACTGCCACTACGCACATCAAACATCGTAAATTTTGTATCTGTGTGAATGAATGATATATTCATTTACCCTTCCCTTCAATTACTTCTTTTCATTTTAATCACACTACCGCCGGATGATTTCATTCATTTTAGGAGAACCCCCTAGTTGTGAAGAGGCAGATCTAACCCCACTAATTTCAAAGGGACTCTCTAAAGCTGATTAGAATCATCAGGAAATGGCAAGTGTAAATTTTAAAAGATGTCACCATAGTAAATGGGTTAATGACCAAGATTTTAAAAGTGATGGGGTGAATGGGAAGGCAATGCCCCATGTTCTGATGACAATTTCTGCAGCACCTGAAAAAGGCAGAACATGCCTGGCTTCTATACACTCTTCCTGATTGTACTCTGTAATGCGGGATGCAGGCTACTCATACATAAAAATCAATGACATCCTGTTTTGAGGGCTGCACATATATGACACATGCACTTCACATACAACTGTCTGATAGTCATTCCACTGACTATCATGTTAAAAAGAGATGAAGCCTTCCATGTGCATCTATATTCAGATGGCATCTATTCTTTTCAGTCCCTTGACATTTCTTCTGCATCATCAAATTCCACACCCTGTTTTCTCACACACATATTTGCCATATCCATCTGTCTTCTAGTTCTACCACATTTCTCAACACTCATTCATATACAGCACACCCTTTACACCAGCCTATCCATATCCAGTCTCTATATGAGTACAGCACCGTATCTGTATGCACACTCACTTTTAAATTTCAACCAAAGCTTTCTTTACCCCCAATGGAACTGTGCCTCATGGGACCTTATTGGCATATCTTCAGTAGAAATGTTGCACTTTTGCTTACCATAAATCACCTATAATTTTAATCACTGTTTTATATGGAAAACAAAACTATTGTATCAACAATGCTGCATTTTCCAGATCAAATAATAACCATTATAATGAGAGTCGGGGTGTAATTTGGAGGGCGGGCAGCAAAATGGCAGGGGAATGGCCAACATGGAGGCAATTTGTTTGTGGCCACCTCTTACGAGATTACGGTGTCTGGCTACAGATCAATAGATACTGTATATACCGGTAATAATTACATTAAATCACCTTCAAATGCCTCTTTGATAGCACGGGCCACACTGTGTATGAGGCAGGCAGCAGTGGCGCGTGAATCCTGTGGCACCACCACCAATATCACCGCCGGCTGTCCAGGCTTCTTCACCATTATGCTGCCCAACTGACCCAGCAGCTGAACCCAAAACTCTCGCGGCTGACTTGTCTCATGGTTCAGGGCCTTCAGGGACATCTTCAGGTCGCTGTATGAGGAGTATATAGTACCGTAGTTTACAATAGGATCCATTTACAGAAAACTCAACCAATCCCTAAAAGTTACATGCAAAACAAAAAAAAAGTAATGGCACATCTTTTAAAGCACGTTCCATTTACAGAAAACGTTTGTCGAATTAATCCCTAAAAATTACAAAAAACAAAAATTTGTGTAATTTTGTGTTTCTTAAAATTTTCTCCATGCTTCTCTAACACTTTCGTTTTCTAGCATTTTTATAAAGGAGGGAAGGTCTGACGGAGTATCTCAAGGTGCATCAACATCACTTTTTAACAGTAAAGTTTTAATTTCTGTTCCATTATAGATAAGTGGTGACATAATCATCTTGACAAACCTAATCCTCAATGAAGTAGCTACCTATCCTAACCTACCTGTACACTTCATCAATTGGCTTGATGCGAGCTACTTGTTTTGGCTTCAATTCCTCATTATTAGTTACGGTGAGGCAGAGAATCAATATCGCCACAATGACCACTGTGGCGATGAATATGAGCATGACCGGCGTTGCTCCTCTTGTGTTGTGTCTGGTGTTGTCTTCAGGCAAGTTTGGGTACAGCCTATTCCTAGGACTGTCTGGACTGCGTGTGACTGGGTTCCTGACTGCTCTGGGACCGGTGCGGGAGTGACAACTGGACCGGGATGTATCGACAGTCTCAGCAGGGGAGGCAACACTGGACTTAATGCCTGGACTGCGTGTGGGTGAGTGTCCAAAGCTTTCAGGAAGATCCGGGTAGAGCTGAGGGGAGTGGCCGTGTGTGGTGGTGCGGTCAACTTCATCCCCCTCACTGACAACACCATCATCGTCTGAATACTCATCACTGCTGCCACCACGATCACCACTCTGATGACAACACACTTTATTAAACTTCTGCATTGCAATGATGTACAATAATTTTCATTTTCATCAGGCTGCCAACAAACTATTTTATTCAAATAAGAAGGGCTCTCTAGTAGTGAAAGGGTTAAATAATTCTTTACCAAACCATTCCAATGCAATAAACTTTCCTAAACTGAATCAGAAAAGCCTGGCCCTAAAAAAAAAAAAAAAAAAAAAAAAAAAAAAAAAAAAAAGTCTATTGATGGAAAATGCTAAAACATGCATCAACTATAAACAAGGCCCACTGGTAACTGTATCTTGGAGTACATCCCCCTCTTGTAATAACCAATGCCTGTACTACAAGAAAAAAGCTGTGACAAACCAGAACCAACCCTGATCTTAAATGTTACTGTATGGAACTTGTGACAGTCCACAACATAACCCATTAAATTACTGGTATATGTTATTGCACAGTACATTACGTTTTGATATTCTGAAACAAATCTCTCACCTAAAACAACATCTGTTTACATGTTACAGTATGACAAAATCTGCAAGAAACCAGAACACATGACTGGCTTACACTGACAACTGCCTGTACTGTATGGAAAGTTGCAATATCTGGAACACACAGGCTATTTGATTTATATGTTAATGCAGGGAAAAAGTTACAATATCTTGAGGCTAATTGATTTATATGTTACTGCAAAGAAAAAGTTATAAGAGTCTGAGGCTAACTGATTTATACCAGTACCGGGTAAGTTATTACAGAAAATTTCGTATATTAGGCTCGTTGATTATAGGTTACTGCGGAGAAACTGTGATATTTTCAGCCTAATTGATTTATATGTTACTGCAGGGAAGAAACTGTGATATTCTGCAACACATTCCTGACATAAAATGAAGGTGGTCGACTCAGTAATTATAGAGATGAATGGCGACTGCTGTCTAACCAGGTTGTGTGTGGCAGTCCTGGCACTGCGGGCGCGGGGTGATCTGCTGACACTAACACCACCGCTGCCACACTCAGCCGTCGTCTTGGGAGAGTTGCTGGCACCTCGCAGACCACGACGGGTGGTCACACCACTGTGCAGGCTGGGCTCAGGCATTGCTCATTTCTGTTGGGTGTTGATGGGAGGTTAGTTAACAGGCTAAATGGACACTTAGGGTAACATCTAAGGGTGGTAACTATGGTCACATGAATGACGCAATGGCCTTGTATCCCAGAAGAGTGGGTGAACGACCCATCACAGGGCAAAGGCCTAACTTACAGGGACAAGCACTGCCGCTAAGCACCTCACTGCATCTACCCTAAGCTTCACCTTCTGAAAATTTCTCAGGCTGAGGTAAATTCATTGTAGGTATAACTTTAGAAGCAACCAACGTTACCGATTTTCATTAAATTACGTCCCTGAACTATTCTAACCAAGACTTACCTTTTAAGGCTAGTTTGAGTTGGGGGAGCTAATTTTGTAGGGGCCGTGATACAGTGGCTTAGGTTAGGCTATTGCTCAGTAGCGGATGAATGTCACGCCATATTGGCTGGTGCAGCCATGTGCACTTGGTCTATGTCAGGCCCTAGGTTAGGCCTAGGTTAGGTTAAGTTAGTTGGGTTAGTTTAATGCACAATAGTGTGTTTTTAATTAATTTTGATCTTGAATTGGGGGAATAAACCCACTTTTGGAAATCTTACTCAAAATTACAAAAAGGAGATTTTCCCCCCAAAATGAAGGTCAAAACTAATTAAAACACGGTATTTTACATTGGAAACCATAAAAATAATAATAAAAGAAAACGTTGGTTACTTCTAAAAATTTACCTCATTGTAAACAAGACTCCATTAGGCTGAACAAAAGTTAAGTAATAGCCAGAACAAACCTTACCTTACCTGGTAATGATGACCTAAGGCAAGGAAAACTGTCCAGTGTCCTCACAACTGGAGAGGTTTGGGCAACTTTTCAACTCAACTGCCTAACTTGTTTTTCGTTTCAATTTAGTTATGCCACCAAACCACGGTAAATCACCTGAAGGATCTTAACATAGGAAAAGGCTAATGAAATCTAAATATAACCCCCTTCAGTTCGAAATGCCTCATCTGACCTGAATAAAACTGGTCTGGAGATGGCACAACATCAGTAAACAGAATATAAATAAAAAAACGTCGT
>NC_136974.1:37993995-38006495 GCF_032717465.1 Coenobita brevimanus
GATAATGGAACGTAAAATTAAAAACAACTAATCTAAATGATGATTTGTTAAAAATTATGATCCTAGCTACTTTTCAATATTTTCATTCAGCTTGAAGACCCTCTTAAAATGAACAGGTTAATGAAGACTATAACTAATTTCAAAACTTCTCCAAAGCTGAAACAAAAAGTCTGGTGGTAGGAAGAATATATCCCCCCCCCCCCAAAAAAAAAAAAAGTACATCATAGTGGAAAAGTCAACCCTTGCACTCCGATAACATACTTTTCATTTTATTCTTGTTATCTACACTATTTTATTCAGCTTAATTTTTTTTTTTTTTCAAACTGGACAAATTAGATATAGCCTTCTTTAACTCCACAACCACACATCCCCCATATTTGCAATGGAATCATCTGTAGGTAGCAAAAATATAATGGAAAAAATGCCACTGCACTGAGAGGGGTTGAGTGAAAAAAGTAAACGGACCCAATCCCTTCCTTGGTCAAACTCAACTATTTTATTCTTACTAACTCCAGATTATTATTATTATCATTATTTTATTTTATTTTTTTTTTTAGCAGAAAGATACTTTAAACAGATCTGGTAATGTACTTTATTTTGGCTGGTTCCAATAGATTTTTTTCGCTCAAGCCAAACCCCATGCAATAATAGACTAAGGAGTGCTGAGAAAAGTGGCTACTACATTGATAAACAGCACAGGAAATCCTTGTTATAAGCCAGGGATGTGTTCCAAAATACCAGTGTTTTCTATACACAGCAATTACTATCCAAAAGTGCTGCCAGGAAGAGGACATTAGAAGATTAATATGAAGCAATGGAACTTTGATAAGTGATTCTTCTTTAATTTCCTGGATTTAATAGCAAATAATTTCTTATGAAAAAAAGACTTACAAAGAGGACTTAATGTGTGTGAAGCTTTAACATACTGTATTTTCAAATTCTGAAATGGAGTGGAGTAACACATAGGTTACTAGTTACTAATACAAGCCTAAGTTTTGTTTTACCTACTTTCATATGCATGTAATTTATACTTCCAGCTCTTTAAAATTTATAGGCATTAACAGCATGATTTATACAATACCTATTCTCAAAAACTGTAAAAAATAAATTACCTTATTCACTAATCAGACCTCACTACCCTTCCACGATAAATACATAATCTCTCACACTCTTATAAAAACACTTCTGCATAAACTCTTGGAACTGTGTACATTATATAACACAATTATTACACAAACTATGTAATAACTAGAATCTGGGAATAAGTAGTTAAAAAAAAAATCACCACACACACACATACATACACACACACACACACACACAAATAAAACCACATATAACCACTAGCAACTGTGACAACCATAACATTCAACATCAAAAGTATAGTAACAGACTTTAAAGTACATAAATTCATAAACATATCTCCTTCTGAACAGTATATAATTGAAAGTAACATTCATATCTACAATAGGTGCAATATCATGTTTACAGTATTAAAAAAAATTATGCAAATTCTATTATATCATAAGAACAATAACCATCTAAAACTAGCATCGGATTTACCATTGCCACAGTATATGGAGATTCGGCATTGGATTCAACATTACTACAATATTTTTAGAGACAGAAATTCAGTAATAACCAGATTAATATCAAATACAGTACACTATTTATTTTCTTACATCCTTCAATACAATGATGCATTTTTCATTTAATCACTGCCTAACAAACTTTACTCAGCTTTGGAGAGACTTTTTGGACTGCAGGGGCCAGATGCGGCCTTAGGTAACTTTATTATGAATACAGATCCCTTGTAAGCAGAATAAAATCATCTGCAAGTTGCAATATAATGAAGAATACATCATCGGACTGAAATGGATAAAAAAACATTTATGCAACCCCTTTCCTCATACATAAAAGAAAAAATAATAATAATGTCTGATTCCACACCATTCAAAACTCATAAACAGGGTAAGCAATAATTCAGAAGCAATAGGGCAGCTCCTTCCTTGTAATGGCTGAAATATTGTGTTTATGAGTCGGAGATATGTTCACTAGGCACTAGCTAGTCAGGCACTACAGTACAGTATATGCTAATTTACCAAGTCCTCTACAAACATACCATAACTTAACATTTTGAATCTGGGTGATATCCTTCTTATTCTTGTGCTACCAGACAGTTTTATTCAACTTATGAAAGACCTCTTGTATTGAAAGGGTTTATCAAATTTAGATCTAATCCCTCCTGTTTCAATGCATGTTCAAAAGTAAACAAAACTGTCGGGAAATGGTATGAATAATACAAAGGAAATTCCCAGAGTCAAAAGGTTAATAATCATCAATGTATAAGCAATGTCTCTCTTTTTACACTCTCCCAGCTCACTCATACTTTCTGTTTTCATATATAACATTTATAAACCTTCATACCTCAAACCCTGCATATCACATTCCCACTCCATCACACACCACCCCATGCCATAACAAACACACTTGCATTCTACACCTAATTTCACTCTTCCCATTTCACTTCTCATACTCTTATCCACAACCTGTAACATCTCCAAAAACCAAGCAGCCACACACTTATGGTTCTGAAGTCAAGTTACTGTACCTTCACATTGGGAAATTTAAAATCACATCAACCACCCACAGCTTTATTATCTTTCATACCATTATCTGAACCTGTTTCCATTACCATGCATGAAGTGAGTAGGATAAGGAAACAAGAAAATGTAATAAAAAAGTTAGAAAACTATCGTCAGTGTCCAAACATGACAGACCCCACCTCCATTCACTCATCATTCAAGTCTCCTATCACACTACAAAATTTCACACTCCTACATTTCTCATCCCTAACTTCGCACTACACCATCTCTTTAAAAATTACTCATGGGAAACTAATAGACACTACTTACACAAGCATCTTACAGCCTTAATATAGGAAGACCATTCATTCCATCACAGCACACGAGATTCGTAAAAGGATGTGACTTGATAAAATATATATATTACTTCTAAGATCAATGTCTACTATTATCCTACAACATAAATACATTTCTCTGGTTCCTTCTCTCACTGAATATAACTCATTTGATTCCCTCTCTTTGCCTATGTATAATTCATTTATTCCCTTTCTCTC
This sequence comes from Coenobita brevimanus, assembly GCF_032717465.1. Classification (NCBI taxonomy): domain Eukaryota; kingdom Metazoa; phylum Arthropoda; class Malacostraca; order Decapoda; family Coenobitidae; genus Coenobita; species Coenobita brevimanus. The sequence continues at coordinate 37,997,135 of NC_136974.1, forward strand.
ACTTCCCTTCCTTATATAAACCTATCACTTTCTTCCCTCATTCAACTCCTTTCCTCTCATATTTCCTTTCTTTTCTTAACATTCTCTCAACCCTTTTATGCCCTTTCCCCATGATCCACCAGAACACAACCATTTTCTAACCTTTTTCTCTTCCGCTCTCCATTTTTATTCCCCTGTCCTTTCTCCTCTCCTTTCCTTCCAAATCTCGCTCTTTTCCTTCATATTTTCCCTCTCTTTTATGCTCCCTCCCCCTGATCCACTGGCACACAACCATTTTCCTGCACTTTCCTATCCTCCTCCTCCTCCTCCACATTCCTGTTCTCCTGATCCTCCCTGCCCTCTGCCTCTGTCCGTGTTTTAACAAACCAGATCTCGTTGCGACGTCCGATAGGCTTGAAGGGTGGGTCATAACCTGCCACATAGAAGTAATCGAAGTTGACACCCTCCTCACCACCCTTCTTGATGGACTCCTCCAGTGCCTTCTTCTCCCTTGCCAATACCTCATCGTTCATGTATCCACCAAATCGCCTGGAGGACAAGATAAAAATAAGCTGAGGAAAAGTGAAGCAAGTCCTCATTATGTCTTCTTTTTTATGTTCCTTACTGCCATTACATCCACAGTATATTACAGAAAAATTGCCTCATAAAGTTCTGCTGCTATCTATAAAGCTTGTTCACTATGAGTCTGTGCCACCAATTTACAGTATGAACTGGGTGAAAAAAAAATTAAAATGATGTCCAGAACATCCCTAATTATAATAAGGCCATACCACAACATTCCTAAACAAATAGTAGAAATCCTATAGGAAAGCTTAAAGGATACGTGGAATGCCTGAAGGGAAGGTTAGCCTAAATGCCCACCTGACCAGTGACACCATCTCAAGTTTGTGCATATTTTATCGATACATCAATCTATTAGTCTCTCTCACCTAACCAGCACCACTATCAAAGGTTCAATCTAAATAACTTGGCATTTTTCATCATATCTACCTTCCCCATCTCTCTCCCACTTTATCTGTCAACATTACCAAACTATCCACTCACCTGCCTAAATAAGATTTATCTTCTAAAGGAATCTTATTGTCACGATATTGAAATGTGTTCTATGGGTGAAAAATATTCTTAAGCCATGTAGATTATGTCAGTATACTATAATTATAAATGATTAGATTTATCATATTGTGTACAGTATACATCTCTCTCTCTCTCCCCTTCTCCCTCACCCTTTCCCCCCCTCCCCTCTTTCTCTCACCTGACAAGCACCACCATCTCGGGTCGATCCTCAATGAAAACAGATTTATGGCCTGGGTCTGGTGGGTCATGCTGGTGGTCAGCCGGCACCAGGAAGGACATGGTCAGCGTGGCTTCACTCTCTGGGTCGCTGCTGGGCCTCACCTGTGTTGTCACTGGTGAAGTCATGTCAATGCGGATGTCTGTTGGGGGAGGGTCAGAGGTTAGATGGACAGTAGTAGTAGCTAATCCCAGGCTCGTCCAATTATGAACTCAGTGGACTGTGGGCTAAAACTGTCCTGCAGTTCACTATCATCCTTATGGGGTATAAGGAGGGGACTGAGGGATATTTATATAACATGGACGATGATGATGGAAAAAAAAGAAAAAAAAAGTTACAGCTAATCCTACTTTCTCCTTTTTGAGGTGTTTGGGCCTGAGGCTAGACTAAATGGTTGATGACCAGCCTACTTCACCTGGTGATATAACACGACAGAATTGTCTTGTCGACACTCTTTTTTTTTCACTATTAACTCTCAGTAAATTAAGGAAAAACTGCCTATCAAAGTTTCATTGATACTTCCTATGAAATTGATTTGTCAACATTTCCACATCTTACTGTACTAATGTACAAAAATGATGCATAAAACTTTGTGTAATTTGGATTACATTCAAAGCTATACATTATTTTAAATCAAAATTCTAAAAACTCTACCCAGACATCCCCTCCATGGACTCACTGGGCACATTTTTTCCAGAGATGTAGTTGAAGAGTGTGCGGAACATTGGGCCAGTCATCTCCTGTTGGCTGGACCCCTGCATTGTTGTACACGCCCATTTCCTCGCGGGGTACAGTCGTTCCTCATAACCCTGCCAAATAAAAACTGTAACAGTAAATGATAAGTTAGTCCTATATTACCCTCTTAGAGCTGTACAGACAATGTTGGGGTACTGTAGTCCAGTACATTTAATGGAAAATGACCACTTGACCAGCCTACTGCTTGTCCTGGCATTACGTGGTGGCAAAACTTCCAGCCACCTCTTGGGGACTGAACATATGAAAGATCATTTCTCTGACTAGGATGTTCTAGTCAATGAACACTAAATCACCTGGCATATTAGATAATAAAAATCCTATCCAGTCATCATTCATACCTCTACTGTCCTTCAAAACCATAGAGGCCTAGGGCTAGGCTATTCAGTCCAGACATATACGGCAAGAATGACCAGGCACTCACCCCTACGTGGCATTATGTAAGCAATAAACCACAACCATCTCTCAAATTTAAATCCCCATGGGCCACATCCACCTGGAGAGTCTTAACTCACTAAACCATCAGGTGCCCAGCTACTGGTTAGGCTATGTGACACCAACCAATGTACAGTAACAAACATTCACTCTAATTTAAGTGCGAAGTACTTGGCAGTTGCATTATGAGTACGGTAAAGTCAAACATTTATATATACAGTACAAGCAATCTCGTACACAAGTTTCAGAGAGTTTATGAATATGGCTCCTACTGCACATGTGTTTTAACACGATGAAAATTACCAGCCTCAGTCACTCCAGCTGTTGCCCAATTGACTAGCAACCAAGGTGATATATTGCTACCTCATAATTAACTAAGGCTCTCTGAATTTCATGCAGCCGTGGCTTAGAATTATGGCTGTGGGTGTGGTTCAAGTCCATTAGGTAAAACAACATTATAGGAAGTAAAATGCACAGCTCACCTCACGTTCCACCAGGACAGTGTATGGTGCCATCTCCACATCCCCGAAGGCAGCACGGATCCCCTTCAGTATGCCAGCCATGGTCAAGTCTTCACTGTGAATGAAAAGAAAGATGTAAACAAAAATGAAAGCACCATAACATTTTAACATTAACCTGGCCTAAAACTGCCTTCTCTCCATCTTGAATGCTGAGCTCTAAGAGAGGATTAACACTAGAACATAATGCTAGTCATGAAAAAGTGCTATGGAAAGGATGTAGAGCCACAACACTCTTTTTCTGCCACAGAGTAAGTTAAATAAGCCACAAAAAGATGAAAATTTAGGTGTGGAAAAAGAATTAGAGCACCTGCTATGTTACCCTTACCATCATCCTAACCTCCCTAACCCCACTAGCCACCAACCTCACCATCCTAACCTCATTACCAACCCCACCACTTTCCTAACCCCACAACCAACTCCATCACTTTCCTAACCCCACACACTACCTTAATCTTTCTAACCCCACTTACAACCTCAACCTTCCTAACCCCACTACCAACCTCAGCCTTCCTAACCCCACTACCAACCTTGACATTACTAACCCCATAACCAACCTCAACCTTCTTAACCCCACTACCAACCTCAACCTTCTTAACCCCACTACCAACCTCACCACCATCCTAACCCCACTACCAACCTCACCACTCCCTACCTTACGACTCTCTCTCTCTCAGCTACTAGCAAATTCTGTAGTGTTGTAGGCATTGATAAGGAGCCTTAAAAGGTCAACATCTGCATCATCAGCTTAGCTAAGGAAGGCGGCATGGACGAAATAATAATAACAATAATAATAATAATAATTATCACCACTATCATAATCACCACCACCGTCATCATATTCATTCAGACCTTTCATACTCCAAGGTGGGGTGAGGTAGGGTTCAAAAAGAAAAAAAAATGCTAATGAGACTGACCAAGATTTGCCCAAGTCAATGGACCACACTCCCATTCACTCACCATTCTAGGTCTAGAAGTCTGGCTGCTCCACATGTTAGGCACAAACTTATTCTTGCACACGTAGCTTCACATTCACTTATTCCACCGAGTCAATCCGATGACTTAAAAAAAAAAAAAAGTGCCAAACTCTGGTCGTACACCACAAAAAATCAAGCTGAATAAACACCACCTAAAACTGCCATCTCTCCATTTAGAAAAGGAGTTGGAACGGTTAACACTAGAATACGATGCTAGTCACGGAGAAGTGCTATGGAAAGGGTGCTGACCCGTAACACTCTTTCCCTGCCAATGAGTTACACTAAATAACCGGTTAAAGACGTAAATCAAGGTAAGGTTAAAGTGAAAAATAGTAATATAAAAGTAATCAAATCAAAGGTGTATATACATGTCATCGTTAAATTAAGAGGATAATAAAGTATCACGTCAAACTGGCATTATTAATAAAATATACCGGTACTGATAGTTTTAATGATGCGTCCGTCTTCGACGCAAGCACTTGTAACTCATTTGCTATCTAGGCATGCAGCTGATAGTTGTCTGCCACTTTCTTATTCCTAGTTTTCTGGACCTTACCTGATTATCCTCAGGTGGAAAAAAGTTACATGACTATTACTAAAAATGACAGATGGGACTGGCTTATATCCATTCACTCGATGTAGCGCTACGAACAGATGTCTTGTTCTACTTAAATCTGACCCACTGTTTCGTCCTTTTGTAGCTTATTTCACGTAGGGTTAGTGCCTGAAAAAGACAATGCTACGACTCTCCATCCTCTCCATAGCATTTCTTTGTGACTAACACCATATTCTAGTGTTAATGTATTGTTACAGCTCGGTATTCAAGATGAAGATTTGGCAATTTTAGGCCGAGAGAGAGAGAGAGAGAGAGAGAGAGAGAGAGAGAGAGAGAGAGAGAGAGGAGTATACCTACAGATAATTACACTGAGCGACAAGCCAAATATGTATCCTGTATAGGCTACCAAGAAATCTATGCTTGGCTGGTCAACCACACTCCTTGTCGGGTAGGGAAGCTCCCTAACGCCTCTTCCTTAGCCATTTATTCTAGATATGGATAGATAATCTCCTTTTGTACGTTATTTAAGCAATGTGGCGATATTGGAGTGATTTATATAACAAAGGAGAGGACAGTAAGGTGTAATAAAGGGAACAAATCGCTTAGGAACAGGTGTTAGGGTGTTTCCTTAAACGAACATAAGGCACTAACGCCTTACCCTCTTCACTACGATCATGTTTGCCCTTTTATTTCCAGATGATATATATATTTTTTTATTTACGGGGAAACTTTGAACAGAAAGGGTGAAGTGTAGCCGCCGCCCCTCCCCCCCTTTCCGGTAAAACAGGATTCAACTAAGATGATTTAAATCGTCTGAAGCAATGGTAAAAATCGCACTGAAATGGTTAAATCCGACTGTCTTCTCCATTTTTTATTTATTTATTTAACTTTTCAGACAAGAAGGATTCGATACAGGCCTCCTACTGTAATTCCTTTTAGTGAAATTCATCCTGAGCTGATACAACAGAGATAGCATCAATAAAACAATCATCGGATTGAAGGGACACAGACACACACACTACAAACTGGAGACGAACAACTGGCGGACAAATACGATATGCATAATCGAACGGAAGCTGCTGAAGATTAACACCAGCCAGATATAATGGACTAGTAATGCGTGGTGGTATCGGCACTTATTATCCATGATTATGTCAAACTAGAAATTCTTGTTATATCAGCTTAATCTTTAAATGCACCCGATTTAGAGGTCTTCCCTTATATCTTTTCCGCCGCAAATGCTTTTAGTAGTTATTAGCATCTTCTATTTGTTTACTAAGTATTAAACATATCACTGACGGAAAACCAAAGATCAAGCTACCCCTATACCCCCCACAAAATGCTCTCCCCATAAATCGTACCTGATTTTACCTAAAGCTTTATTAAATACATACTAGTTCCTTCAGGACTTGATATGCATAACAGGCGACTATAATCATCCCCATATAGCAGATGCAAAACGAATAACAATCGCAGTGCTGAATTGTGGTAGTTTTTTTTTTTTTTTTTTTTTGCACCATAGTTCCTTCCACACAATTCTAGTTCCTTAACCAAATTATATTATAATTAAACCTACTTACTGGCATTAGCTTTCTACGTGAGGTGCTTTCATACTACTACCAATAAAAATAGTAATCATGATAAGGAATGACAAGAATGTTACCTTCCAATAAAACCCACAGTAATCACCACCACTCTTTACAATAGCCAAGGCCACCATTCCAACAATTACATCATCATCAATTATTATTAACTCTGTCTGTTGCCTTGATTTCTGAAAGGTAACATGAAACATTTTGAACACGATGGCATGGGCAGTGAAAACACGGCGGTAAAGACGATGGGAAAAGAAATACAGGTTAATTATAGTCTTACTCTTCAAGGCTTTGTTGGTGGGATAATATTACGGAAAATGTTAACAAATTAGGTGGAAATCAGTCCAAATTCACTTGCATCGCTTACCAGAATAATCGACACAACTAACTTACCCTACATTTATTGTCCCTACGCTTACCTCCTGTTTTTTCTTGAGTAAACGATGACCTGCAGCCACTGACCCTAAACGGGAGGCCCTAGTAACCTCTAAAACGGTCTGAATATTTGAAGAATCAATTACAGGATCAAGTAATGATTCAAGAAAAAAGGGTTGCACCACCTCCCCTTTCTGAGTCACCACTGCCGGTCCAACAATCTACATGCCAATTGTAGGGTTGCCAAATCCAATCACGAATATCGCTAAAACTTCCACTCAAAAACCGCTAGAATGTTGTTAAATTTAATAATCTCCAGAAAGTTTGCTAGCACCACAAAACAGTTATCTCTGGGATATCGAACAGTCACTGAAAGACCTCTACAATGTAGCTAAATTTCTTGTAGCTGGAAGCTAAAGTGCTACACATCGGTGAATGCCTCTGGAACTAGCGGAAAGGGCTAAGTTGACAATACTATATGCCAGGCTACCAGCTGGGGACACGTGGCCAATCACAGGATCTGTTTACAATGACGTCACAGTCAATACGCTCGCTAATTGGTTGAAAGTGACAGATGAGAGGGCTGTATTTCCTGTTCCTCCGAACATAATTTTCAAGCATTCCGTCGGGTGAAATGGTGTTTGATAAAATTATGGGAAGTCAGTAAATACTCAGTTTGTAGATTAAATAATTTGGAAACTTGGGAAGATCTATCATTCCCAACAGGATTATGCTGCAAGTGCTCAAAGAAAGGTCAAGAAAATTTTTCATTAGCTTCTCGCAGGTACGGGACTATGAATAGCTTAACTTTAAAATCGTTACAGTATCTCCACGTCCCCTACGGAAAATATAGACCCCTAATTATCGTTCCGGGGCATGCAGATCTTGATGCATGAGCACCCATGGGAGCGGCTTTGCCATCACTCACTAACCATTTTCAGCCTGGATTTTCAGACTCGAGGTTCTTCAGCTCTCAGTAGATTTTAGTGACTAAACGATGGGCCCTGAAGCTCCGGCATGTAGGTTATTATTATTATTATTATTATTATTATTATTATTATTATTTCTCCGAGCTGCAGCGTTAGAGCGAAGGCTTGCGATCGAGTTTTTGGCTACGATTTTGACATGTATGCAATTCTGCTTTAGGCTAACTTCCTGACGCTTCTTCCTTCATAATTTTTACCTTTATTATTCAATTGTTTATTCATTCATTCATGTAGAAAGCTTTGGAAATTATTGTTAAGCATAAAATAAACGAAAATACTGATACAACAAGCTGGAGTATTATGGCTGACGAGGGTAATCCAATATTCCGATGATCACGAGGTTCTCTCTCTCTCTCTCTCTCTCTCTGTAACTTTATACGTCACTCACCTCTTCCTCTTCTCCCTTCCCTCTTGTAATATAAAGCCCTCACTCTGATCTCCCCTTCCAAAGAGAGAAAGTAATGGTGGACTTAAGAACTGTCAGTATTTTTTTCCAATGACGACAGAGAACAATATATAGCAACAAATATGGCCGACTTCCTTGAGTTTTGTCACCTTGGTCATCGTAGTCTCCCCCTCCCCCCCAAAAAAAAAGGAACAGTGAAAGTTATTTTTAATGATAGCTCTTTTTCTCTTTCATTTTTTATCATTTTTTATGCCATGACTGTCAAAATCAACCGGTACTCAATATACGTCCTTGAAGAGAGAGAGAGAGAGAGAGAGAGAGAGAGAGAGAGAGAGAGAGAGAGAGAGAGAGAGAGAAACAATATGAACAACAGCACAACCAAAAAGCAAAAAGAAGAAAAAAAAGAGGAGTAGGAGGAGGAGGAGGAGGAGGAGGGGGAGGAGGAGGAGGAGCAGGAGGAGGAGAAGAAGAAGTAGAAGAAAAAGAAGACGAAGAAGGAGGAGGAGAAGGAGCAGCAAGAGGAGGAGAAGAAAAAGAAAAAAAAGGAAGAAAACTGTAAAAAGCAGTAGTGGTGCGGGTAAAACCAGACACCTGTAATATTACCTGCCATGATGTCAAAGCAAGTCTATAAGTAAGTAAATATGAGAGAAAAAACGATAATAAATAAAATAAGAATGAAATAAAATAGGTAAATATGATGAAATAAATAAATAAATAAATAAGAATGAAATGGGGTACGTAAAGAAATAAAATAAATGAGAAAAAATAAAATGTAAACAAACCAATTAATAACGCAATAAAATAGGTAAATAAAGAAATGAAATGAAATAAAGATAAGATTGAAATAAAACGAATGAATAAATAATAAAATGAGAATGAAATAAAATAGACAAATAAGTCGAATAAATTTGAATGAAATAAAATAGAGAATTAAATCAGTTTAGGACAAATTTATAGTTTATTTTCTTTTTTTAAATCTCTCTCTCTCTCTCTCTCTCTCTCTCTCTCTCTCTCTATTTCCCGTAGCTCGTTGGCACTACACTACGGCTCAGCATCATTTTCATTGCACTTCTTCGTGACTAGCACCATAATCTAGTGCTGATCTCTTGCTAAGTATTCAAGATGGAGAGAGATGAAATTTTAGGCCAAGTTAAAGTGAATTGAGTATAGTTGTGAGGGGATTAGAGAGAGAGAGAGAGAGAGAGAGAGAGAGAGAGAGAGAGAGAGGAGCTTTAGGTGGTATAGGAAGCTCCGTAACGCATTATACCTAGCGATTTTTTTTTTTTTTTTGGCATATTACACTTTAATTTCCTGTGTGCATTTTTATATCATTTGCAGATCAACAAAATTTGCGTCAGTAACACCGGATACTGATCTACGCAAAATAAGTCGCTGAGAAGACAGTATTACGAAGCCAAACTCATCTAGACGCAAAAATGGCAGACGTTCTTGCATGGCAGACGTCCTTG
>NC_136974.1:38011495-38048995 GCF_032717465.1 Coenobita brevimanus
TGATGACGATGTTGATGATGATAACATGAAGGTGGTGGTGGTGGTGACGGTGGTGGTGGTGTTGATGACGATGTTGATGATGATATCATGAAGGTGGTGGTGGTGGTGACGGTGGTGGTGGTGTTGATGACGATGTTGATGACGATAACATGAAGGTGGTGGTGGTGGTGGTGACGACAACCATGATAATGATGATGATAATACTAACAATAATTAGAACATCGTAAAATTGTCCGAGGAGAATTTTGATAAAGAAAAGCTTCCCAGAGCCATTGCCTACTAGAAGCCAAGCTATACAGGGACCTGGGGTCAAGGTCACTGATCTTGTATGTGTCACCTTAGGTCATTAGCATCTTTCAGTCCATCAAGTTTGGTGGCTCAGGCTTTATCCTTTCATGCACAATCAGGTGACTTGTCTGACATCCGGAATAGCCCAGAGTTTTGGACCAAAGGCGGTCGCAGTGAATAATGATCCGATGTGGACTATGTCAAGCACTGCACCTGGCCATGACCCAGGTATATGCCATAAATATTTCAATTCTCTAACTTAAGTGGTTCTTGAACTTTAGGGTAATTTTTGCTTGTTTGTTTGTTTTGTTCCGGATCCTATCAGGGTTCCGGTTGTCGGATCAGGAGGAAATTTGGTCAGATGCAGCGGCCAACCACTACTATAATATGACGAAAAAAAAAAAAAAAAGGTTGTAGCTCTATAGGTATGTGAGGCAGCGATTGAGGTCATCCCTAGCATAATAATAATAATAATAATAATAATAATAATAATAATAATGATAATATTTACAAAAACAAGAATGCTTCCAATAGGGGTGTGGAAAGTTTTAATAATGACGATGCAATTTCCCCCATGTCAGGAGCCTCTCATAACACTGCATGACACCGAATCGCGAAGAACAACAGAACACACACACACACACACACACACACACACACACACACACACACACACACACACACACACACAAATCGCGAAGAACAACAGAACACACACACACACACACACACACACACACACACACACACACACACACAAATCGCGAAGAACAACAGAACACACACACACACACACACACACACACACACACACACACACACACACAACGCCGCATTCTTTTTGTCTGTCAGGGTAGGCCCGGTTTCCATGATCCTGTTCGGCGCTAACTCAGGCCACAACAAAAAAGGCGAAAGTATAAACGCTGCAGCATATAAAGGAAGGAATAATTCGAAAGCTTAGTAACAGTTGGCAGAAGCAAGGCAGACGGAAAGCATCAGTGTGTGGTGTGGAATTGTGTTTGGTTATGTGACACTGACGCCGAAAGCAGGCACAGGCCGAAGTTGTGTTGGTCCTGCTGAGGTAAGGAAGGGCAGTTTGGTCAGTAAATGTTGTGGAGAGGACAGCGAAATGGTAGAGGACAGGACGACATGGAGACGATTTGTTTGTGGCCCCCCTTTACGGGCTTAAGAAGTCTGGCTATAAATAAACAGAGATACGGTTTTGAGGGTGGGCAGTAATTTTCATGTAATTGTGAGAATACTTAAGTTGATGATATACTACAGGTGTTAATGTACTACTGACGATAATGTACTAGAGATGGAAATGTGCTACAAAGGTTAATGTACTACAGTTTTGCCCTAGTCTTCGGCGAGGAGGGGTGCATAATGCCAGGAGACGCCTTCTTGTTTGCTGAGAAAGCTGGTTGAAAACAGAACGATATCACTCTTCGTCCTAAAATTGCTTCCTGTAATTATGGTTAGTCAACACATTTGCTTTAAAATACTTCCTCCTCCTCCTCCTTCTCCCCCTTCTCCTCCTCCTTCTTCTCCTCCTCCTCCTTCTCCTCCTCCTCTTCCGGTAAACCAAACTTCCTCCTACTCCCTCCTTATCCCCCGGAAAAAGAGAATGGTGGACTATAGGAGATAGGCGACGTCACTTCAGCCTGCAGTCCACGGGGTGTATGTCCACAATAACAACAGAGTAATAAACCTGCATTCTTTCCAGACGCTCAGACGCAAGAGCCAAAGTGCTTCCCGTAACTCCGCTTTCTAAACATAAACCAACATGAGCCACACCTCGTCCCTCCTGCTGCTGGTGTTTTTGGTGGTACTGACGTTTCTGCGGGGCTCACTGGCACAGATGTTCTTTCCTGGACCGTCCTGCCCGTCGACCCTACCACTGTTGACGAGTTTTGATCCAGAGCAGGTACAGTTGTCCTCTTTTATGTTCATATTTTGTGTCCACACCTTCCTACTAGCGACCCTTATGCAGTGATAGATTTAGAGATGGACGAGTAGTTGGCTTTGCTATATCTATCTACAAAGCTGTCGGCCTGATTGCGCAAGAGTTCGATTCTTGATGCAGACAGCTTGATTCTACAACTTTCACATGAACTTAATGTGTTCTTGCCCGTTTAATATAGAAAACCCCAGACCAGTGCACTCCCACAAGTGTGAATGTTAGTCTGCCTGGAGTGACCCGGTCTTCTTAAAGTGTCACTGTGGAACTGGGTAAGGAGGCTCCCTAATACCTCTTCCTTAACGATTTATTTTCCAAACTACTTATTAATATCCCATGGTCTGTTTCTTATGCCTTTTAGGATCGATATAGATTGCATGCACATAAGATTATAGTAGTGGAGCAGAATCAGATATAAATCGGTAAGGGAGGTGTGTGTGTGTGTGTGTGTGTGTGTGTGTGTGTGTGTGTTAACCTCACTTTTCTCACAGGCAAATTGTGGAACTAATTTGTCAGTTTCTCGTAATTACAGCACTGATATTTTGGTCACATACCTCTTCTACTGATGACTAACTATACACGCCTACAGTTCCTGGGGGTGTGGTACGAGATCGAGCGCACCCCATCGCTGGTCCAGTTTCTCAAGGGAACATGCTGGACCATAGACTACCAAGATGAGGGGACCGACGGCTACGTAGCTGCGATCTCATTTCTCCCCGCCTTGTGAGTTTTATTTATTTATCTGTCTATTTTATTTATTGATTTATTTTATCTATTTACTGATCTATTTGATTATTTACTTATTTTAGGCAATAATTCAGAGCAACAACAATTATGCTACTCTACAGAAATGTGCTAAACTCAGAAACTAACTTAGGCTAATGTTCAGTAGATATCGTGTACTTTTTGTATGATGTAACAACCTCCATACTGTACTACTGTATCTAACATCCAGTAACCTAAATTCTGTAACACTTTTGTATACTGAATATTATGACTACCGTGAGGCTGGTTCTGTACACATAACACAACAACACTCACTACTCTTTAGTTTCTCAATTTTAAACTAGACAACTGCTGTCGCACTGATGTTTATTACGCCCATGTCTAGCGGAGGGAGAGCGAGTGCTGTGTTTCTAGTTTTGAGTGTGTGTGTGTGTGTGTGTGTGTGTGTGTGTGTGTGTGTGTGTGTGTGTGTGTGTGTGTGTGTGTTTTAACAAAATTATTCAAAGAATTTCCAATCGACTTCAACCAAACATGGAAGAGAGACTGAGAGAACAGCCAAAAATCAAGGTCAAGGAAAGATCAAAGTTGAAGGTCACTTGGACATGTCAGCTCAATTTTGATCTGATCTGAACCAAAGTTGGTGGAAGAGTTAATAGTCAGGGAAGAATGAAGTAATTCGAATTTCAGAATAATGTCTCGAAGGTCAAGGTCACAGGGCAAAGTCTAATATATTCTAGGTGGACGCAGGTGTTGTACTCTCTGATTCCTCTCTCTTGTTTTTAAAGCATTAAATTCTCTGCTGGTAATAAGAGTGAACTGTTGCTTGACTCCCTGGCTTAGCAATCACGTTTAATTGAACAAAATCATGGAACAATAACCTTATTCATGTGACACTAGCATGAGCACTGGATACCTATACTGGAAAAAGACAAAGCATAAACGCAGTATGTCCAAGCATCTCAAAACGAACGGATCTTGAACTTGGCTCCATATGATCTTTTTATTTTTTCTTGGAGGGAACATTCTTGAGGGCTTCTGTCCTTTGGTTCCTTTTTCCTTGGCTAAAAATATATGAAGGAAAAAAACAGTGTATTTCTTCGTTTTTTCAGTGCACCAACCAGGGTGCCATTCACTCAGAACGCCATCAGCTTTGACCCCGATGTGCCTGGGAGAGTGACTGTTACTGTGGGGCAACCCTCCATCCCATGTAAGTTGTAGGCTGTTTATAGTACTGCTGTGTTTATATGTTTACTGCTGTGTTGATATGTTTACTGCTGTGTTGATATGTTTGCTACTGTGTTGATATGTTTACTGCTGTGTTGATATGTTTACTGCTGTGTTGATATGTATACTGCTGTGTTGATATGTTTGCTACTGTGTTGATATGTTTACTGCTGTGTTGATATGTATACTGCTGTGTTGAGATGTATACAGCGGTGTTCAAATGATTAAGTCGTATGGCACAGATGAAATGTATGACCTCACTCAGCAGTCCTGATTTCAACCTTGTCCAGATCTTCAGGTCCATTACTATACGCTTTTCACCTTAGTTACGATTCCAAGCCCCGTAGTCTCATCGGTTAAGGAAGCTCCCTAACACCTTTTACTAAGCGATTTATTTTGTTCATTATTGTCTCAGTCTATCATATATATATATATACCCATCTAACATTGTCATATCCTGCATAGAACGTGTAGAGGGATATTAACTTCCCATATCCAAAATAAATCGCTAAGGATGAGGTGACTGGGAGCTTCCTCGAGAATACAGGATTGGCTCATTGTCATATTCTGCATAAACAAAGCATACAGAGGATATTGATATAAATAAAAGAATGTGTATAGATAGGACAACTAGCCACATCCAAAATAAATCGCTAAAGAAGAGGTGTTAGGGAGCTTCCTGACCCTACGAGAATACGAAATTAACTGCTTTTTTTTTTTTTTTTTTCCCCACCAGTTCTTCAGAAGGAGTATTATATTCTGGACACTGATTACAACAACTACGCTCTGGTGTGGCAGTGTCAAGACGCGGTAGGAGGGCGCACAGGTGAGAGAGAGAGAGAGAGAGAGAGAGAGAGAGAGAGAGAGAGAGCAGGTGAACTGACAAATTATGTAGGTGGTTTGTCATCCACTCCCACTTTCACAACTTGGGAAACTAATGGTCCTATGAGAGAGAGAGAGAGAGAGAGAGAGAGAGAGAGAGAGAGAGAGAGAGAGAGAATTTTTTTAAACTGGGAGGGCATGTGGGCAAGGTCTCTATAAGAACATAAAAATCCCCTACCGCTAAATGTCATACTATACTCTTTTCACTCTAACCTGGCCTGGAAGTGCCATCTCTCCAACTTAAATGCTGAGTTCTGGCAAGAGGCTATCAGTAGAACATCATGCTAGTCACGAAGAAGCGCTATGGAACAGGAAGTAGAACCGTTAGCATTGTTTTAAAGTCACCGAGCTACGTGAAAAAAGCTGCGGAATGACTAAAAATTGGGCCAAGTTAAATTGAAAGGAGGATAACCATAAATATAGTTAGAATTTTAATGGCCGCGTTTTCTTCCCGACAGAGATGGGATGGGTGCTGGGGAGAAATCCAAATCTTCTGCCAAACTTCATCACTCTCGCCAAGCAGAAGGTGGCGGCCCCGCTTTCCCTCCAGCCCAGCAACTTTGTACGCACTGTGCCAAGCTGTCCGCAGTAATAGAGGCCCGAGTATACTACCATGATTTCAATGGCACAGAAGAGGAGTTGTAAAATAAATCGCTTACGAAGGGTTGTTAGGTATGATTAAAATGACACAGAAGAGGAGGTATAAAATAAATCGCTTACGAAGGGTTGTTAGGTATGATTAAAATGACACAGAAGAGGAGGTATAAAATAAATAGCTTTCGAAGAAGTGATAGGTATGATTTAAATTGACAGAAGAGGACGGTAAGGAGTAATGGGCAAAATCGACTATGACGAGGTGTTAGGATGGCTTAAATTACACAGAAGAGGACAGTAAAGAGTTATAAAATAATTCGATTACGAAGAGGTGTTAGGTATGATTTAAAATGACACAGAAGAGGGAAGTATGGAGAAATAAAATAAATCGCTCAAGAAGAAGTGTTAGGTATGATTTAAATGACATAAAAGAAGACAGTAAGGAGCAATGAGCTCAATCGCATACGAAGAGGCGTTAAGCGGCTTCCTCATCGTTTCAAAGGCGCCCATCATCATCCGAGAAGAGGGCCCGGTCTCTGGCAGCATTTCATCAGCACTAATTTTCACCACAGGGCTCAATAATAATCCTTTGTATCTTATTTCCGCAATCAGGGATCAACAAACGCACTTACGCTTAATTCACCGTCGTAACTCAGGTTTAGATTTGCAGCAAAAATTAGTAGGCTGTTGAATCCTCCTCTCGATCTTCTTTTCTAACGTCGCACCAAATATATAAGTGTTTTCTGCAGGATGATCTGGGGAAGGAGTGGCGGGAAAATCCGTTGTCTCCTTCTTCCTCTAAAAATATATCCAAGTAATGACACTGAATCGACTGAAACTAACCCATGCTTTATTACGTGTTTTATTCGTCACTACATGCTGGTAGGTGCCTGCGATCACCATCCACTCACTTAATGTAGTGCTGCCTACTTCACCTACCTTTACCATTCTTTTTCCCTGTTTGTCCCTCTTCATGACATTATTTATTACATACTTTATTCATCATTTTATTTGTTTTTCCTCATGTTTTATTCATTATCTTTATTTACTCACCACGAAGGCGCAATAAGGGAAGGATTTGGCGCGCAACTGTGTAATATTTCTCTGCCGCTGAGCTAAGTGTAAAAAGCCACAGAAGGGTAAGGGTCGGGCTGCCATCTTACTTATGTTTTGTTGTTATTGTTATTGTTGTTGTTGTTATTGTTATCTTTATTGTTGTTATTGTTATTGTTATTATTGTTATTGTTTTTGTTATCAGTATTGATGTTGTTATTGTTATTGTTATCATTATTGTTGTTGTGTTATTGTTATCATTATTGCTGTTATTGTTGTTATCATTATTGTTGTTACTGTTGTTGTTATTGTAGTCTCCATTGTTGTTATTGTTGTTGTTATTGTTATCATTATTGTTGTTGCTGTTGTTGTTATGATCATTATTGTTATTGTTGTTGTAATTGTTGTCATTATTGTTGTTATTGTTGTTGCTGTTGTTGTTGTTGTTGTTAGTTATCATTATTGTTGTTGTTGTTGTTGTTGTTAGTTATCATTATTGTTGTTATTGTTGCTGTTGTTGTTATTGTTGCTGTTGTTGTTATTGTTGCTGTTGTTAGTTATCATTATTGTTGTCATTGTTCTTGTTGTTGTTGTTATCATTAGTATTGTTATTGTTGTTATCGTTATTTTTATTGTTGTTGTTGTTGTTGCTATTGCTATCATTATTGTTCTTATTGTTGTTGTTGTTATCATTTACTGTTGTTATTGTTGTTGTTATCATTGTTGTTATTGTTGTTATTATTGTTATCATTATTATTGTTATTGTTGTTGTTGTTGTTATTGTTATCATTATTATTGTTGTTGTTGTTATTGTTATTATCATTATTGTTGTTATTGTTATTGTTATCATTATTGTTGTTATTGTTATTGTTGTTTTTTACTCACCACACAATTTATAATGATGGGAAATATGATAATAAAAATAAAGAACTGTTAACTTTGCCATTTACACGTTTCAGTGCCAGATCCTATACTGTCACCATCCATTCACTCGATGTAGCGCTGCCCTCCGGTGACACTACACTGAGTGACAGGCCAAATGATCTCTTGAAACCAGGAAAAAAATACGTGTAAGGGTTTATATCAGACGAATGGTTGGGGTGTACTGCTCGCCTAATGCTACTCAGGAACGAGGGAGGCTGGTCACCCTTGCCTTCAATGCCGGAACTGAGTAGCCTAGCCTCTGGGTCCTACGCTCCTGATGAGGCTCACACACACACACACACACACACACACACAAACATTCATTATTCTCTCTCTCTCTCTCTCTCTCTCTCTCTCTCTCTCTCTCTCTCACACACACACACACACACACACACACACACACACAGCTCCGGAGGTTCCCTAGTAGTGGAGAGGTTAATGAGTACAGTACATACACATCTTTAGACAGGAAATAAATAAAAACATAAATAAATAAATAAATACATAAAAAGATAGATAGACAGAGAGATAAACAGATAGATGGAAAAATAGATAGACAGATAGATAAATAGACAGAAGGAAAAAAAGAACAGAAGGAAGAAAAGTTGCCCAAGGAAAGGAACACTAAAAAAGAATTATGTTAATGAGTGCAACATAGTAGAGTGAAGAGAAAACAGGTCAAAGGGTCAGCTGTGAAGAAGAGAAGTTTCTACGCAAGGCATGCAACGTACTCTCTCTCTCTCTCTTTCTTTCTTTTCTTCTCTCTCTCTCTTTCCTCTTTTCTTTCTCTGTCTGTCTCTGTCTCTGTCACTGTCTGTCTGTCTCTCTCTCAAACACACACACACACACACACACACACACACACACACACACACACACACACACACACAGGGTAGACATGCAGTTATGATGATGATGATAATGACATAATTTCCTGTTTTTTAGCAACCTGCCGTACCATCACATTATTTCCAACAACACACATGATTTACGATGGAAAATGGTGAAGAAACAATGCCGTTTCCGCATTTTCTCCTCCTCCTTCTCCTCCTCCTTCTCCTCCTCGTCCTCCTCCTCGTCGCCCTCCTCCTCCTCCTTCTTCTTCTTCGTCATCATCATCATCTTCTTCTTCCTCCTCCCCCTCCTCTTCCTGCTGCTGCGCCTCTTTCTTCTTCCATTAACTCAGGGACGGTTATCCTGTGCGTGCTTTGGCCATTGTAACGCCATCAACTCGGCACATGGCAAAAAAAATGGAGAAAGTTTGACTGCGCTTACATATAAAGGAAGAGATTTGACTGAACGCACACCGCCAGTTGAAGCGAGAGAGAGCAGGCGGGAAAGCAGATTCGGTGCGTTGGGGGTATGTCACGGAGGAGCCGAAGTAACAGCCCTAAGTTGTCTTGTTTGTAGTGAGGTAAGAACATTTTTATATTCCTTTCACACTAACTTGGCCTAAATTTGTCACGAAAGCCGGCGAGAAAGAAAGTTCAGAGCGTCTGGGAATGTCACGGAGGAGCCGAAGCAGTAAGAGGCTTAGGCTGTATTGTTCGTGCTGAGGTAAGGAGTGTTCTATACTCTTTTTATCTTAACTTGACCTAAAATTGCCACGTTGCCATCTTGAGTGCTGAGTTGTAACATGAGATGAGCGCTAAAATATGTTGCTAGTCACGAAGAAGTGATATGAACAAGAAGAAACGTCTATACTTTTTTTTTTATTCTAACTTTGGTCTAAAATTGTCACATCTCCATCTTGAATGCTGAGCTGTAACATGAGTTGAGCACTAATGTATGTTGCTAGTAACGAAGAAGTGCTATGGACACGATGTAAGGCTGCAGCACTGTCTTTTCCTGCCACTGAGCCACGTGAAATAAGCTGCATAAGGACGAATATCTGGGCCAAGTTAAGGTGCAAGGATATAGTGATAAAATGTATATAACACGTGAATAGACAAAGTTTAGAACAAAAACAAAATAACAGAGGACGGTTATCGGGGTTACCCAAGAAGAACAAGAAGAAGAAGCAACAACAACAACGACAACAACAACGACAACGAAGAAGAAGAAGAACAACAACAACAACAGAGCAGAAGATTATGAAGAAGA
Organism: Coenobita brevimanus; assembly: GCF_032717465.1. Lineage (NCBI taxonomy): Eukaryota > Metazoa > Arthropoda > Malacostraca > Decapoda > Coenobitidae > Coenobita > Coenobita brevimanus. Next base: position 38,021,250 of record NC_136974.1, read on the forward strand.
CCAGCAAGTGTTCCCCTGACGATGAGAGGGTTAACAGCGACAACATTAACCTCCTCAGGCTCCTACAACAAGCCAGCCACAGCTTAAAATCGTCTGGTCTTACAGCAACTGGAAGTACATTGGTGTTACTCCGACTCAAGGACGATTATTGGTGACCTTGCTATCGCCTTGATGGTGCTAGGACTTGGGTGCACCCGAATCGCCTGACGTTTGCTGGAATGAAGAAATGATGTTATCCCCGCCAAACATGCATGCAACAGGCCAACTCTGGAACTGTCTCCCTCCGTCTGTACTTCCTACAGCCTATGACCTCCAGTCATTTAAACGCAGTGGGTCCAGGCATCTGGAAATGAACGGATCTTGAATTTGGCTATCTATTATCTTGTCTTTACTTTTTTTTGAGGGAGAACAATCTTGCGGGCTTCTGATGTCGGTTCCTCCTTCCTTGCACAAAAAGGGGGAGGGGGGTGAATGGTAACACCCTCAGGTTTACATGACTCAATTTTGTCTGTAGTTTCCAGGGAGTTTTGTCTTTTAGTCCCGTGGATGTGACAGAAAACGTTAAGAGAAATACATTTAGGTGTGCTGGCCATGTGGAGAGGATAGAGTGAAAGACTAACTAGTGGAGTGTGTGGGTGGTGTGGCGAGGGGGAGACCGAGGATGAGATGGAGGAATGGAGTAGAGAGGTATAGAGAGAGGGGGTGTGAGCTAGGGGGAGACCATAGGACAAATCGCCACCATGTCGCTCTGTCCCCTGTCATTTCGCTGCCCTCCCCCCACCTTATACCATCCCTCTCATATACCTCTCTACTCCATCCCTCCATCTCATCCTCGGCCCCCCCTCCACTCTCTCTACCTTCCACCTCACTCACAAACACACTCCTAGTAATTCTCTCACTAACCATCCTCTCCACATGGCCAAACTACCTCAATGTATTTCTCCTAACGCTTTCTATCAAAACACTGTCACGTACCTGTATTCCTTTCCAGACGAGTCACACACACAAGAACACGAGAGACTTTGGGCATCTCCACTTTATAAGAAGAAATCGAGAGGACAGGTAATCACCATGAGCCACAGCCCCTCCCACCTCCTGCTGCTGCTGGTGATACTGGCTTTTCTCGAAGGCACAGCAGCGCAAATGGCATTCTCTGGTGATTGCCCGCCTGTCAATCCAATGGCGAGCTTCGAAGTATCAAGGGTAATTTTTCCCTCTTTTATATGTTCATGTCCATACCTTCACACTAATTAATTTACCTGTATACAGTGACAAACTTAGGGTGACCAGGTGTTTAACACGGTCCTTAAACTACACCAAAAAGTCTTAGGATTTCGCCCGCCGCGTTTCACTGTTTCTTTGTGTCTAAAATGAAAGCAAACACTAGCTAACTAATCCTCTGGCAATTGGAGGCATATCATCGCAACTTCGCCAAAATCCAATCAGTCCAAGCCACATTTCCCGGGATACTGTTCACAAAGTTTGAACACTGCTTGCCAACTTTATTTTGAGATATTTTGGTAACAGACAGACACACACCCAGAAGCAGACCACACTAGGCGGGCGATAAACGCTCTTTGGCTTAATAAACATAAAATGAGAATCGTTGTTTGGGGGAAATTAACGTATCTGCCGCTCCAGTAGCGCCAGGGCTGGAATCGTGGTGCAGCTACCTGGCACCCATAACCTCAGGTGTGTGGGCTTGGGCTGGCGTTCTCGTAGGAAAAGCAAGCTCCCTAACACTACTTCTTTGGCATTTTTTTTTTTTTTTTTTTTGAATATCGCTGGTTTGAGAGACAGGCAGGAATGAAGCAGCATTGGCTGGTATTCCCTAACACCTCTTCTTTAGCGATTTTTTAATGGATATAGCTGGTTAGTATATTTTTGTATGCTATTCATGCAGAGTCTGACGATATTGGAAGGATCTATATATAACATAGAAGACGACAATAAGGTGTAATAAGCAAAATAAATCACTTAGGAAAATGTGTTAGGGAGCTGCCTTAACCGACAAGAATACGGATCTTGATGTTGAAAGCCACCGACGTGCCACTTCTGCAGCTCAGATACTAAGCGTTCGTAGCGCAGGATTTGATGCGACTTAGTTATGAAGTTCGAATGAGTCTCCTTTTCTTAAAAAGTTATTTATTTATAGCAGACAGAACTGCACCGACTCCCTATCTACCTACAGCCAGACGCCTTAATTCTGTAAGGGGCAGCCACCAACAAATTGTCCCCGTATCGCTCAGTCCACTGTCATTTCGCTGCCCTCCCCCTAACTTATACCGCCTTCTCTCATATACCTCTCCACTCCATCCCTCCATCTCGCCCTCAGTCTCCGCCTCCCTCTCCCCCCTCCTCGCCCCTCCACCTCACTCATACACACTTCTAAGTCTCTCACTCTCCATCCCCCTCAGCTTACAACCCCCCTCCCTCATATACCTCTCTACCCCATCCCTCCTTCTCATCCTTGGTCTCCTACCCCTCCACCTCACTCACAAACACTCACTCCGACAATCGTATTAAGCTACTGTTACATGAAATTCAACGAGTCTTTGTTATAGGGTAGAACTTAGTCTCCTTGGTTACTAGAAAAATTTGCCTCCCATCAAACTACACGTGGCCATATACCAAGGTAAAAGGGATTAGGGATCTGTATCAGTGAGAAGTGTAAACGATTCATCCTGAGTACACCTGGCCATCATTTCAGGTGAAGATGGTGAAGAATCATCATTAATTTGGAAAACGTGGTCATAGTCCAATACAGGTTATACAAAAAATAAGTTTTGTTCATTGGTTCAAAACAGGTTATATAAAAAATAAGTTCTGTTCATTGGTTCATAAATTCACAGGTATCTGTCCACGTCTCATCCCTCACATCACCAAGCCAGCACCTCCAGTTTGCCCTGACCCCCACTAAGAACACCAGATCTCTAGGCTTATCCCACAACACTGGGCTGTGTGCCAGAATACCATAACATGCTTCATACAATCAACAAAATTGGCACATTGATTCACCGGTAGCACTGGAATGTTAACAGACACTTTGTTAAGGAGTGACTAGATTTACTTACAGTTCCTGGGTCGGTGGTACGAGTTGCAGCGTTCCACTGTGCTGTCCCAGAATTTGGCCGGAAGATGTTGGACAACGGACTACCAATTCACCTTTCCCCGTGGTTTCTTCACTACCGTCACTTGGGTCGGCCTTCTGTGAGTTGTATTTGTTTTTAATCTAAACATTGGTTGGGACTGTAATAAAAATGCATGCAATTGTACAGTACATTGCCTGAACTAGACTTTAAACAAAAATAGTCATAGGACATGCCGGACCTACAGTCTGTTAGAGACTATGATTTTCATCTTCAAAGTGTATTATTATATTTAATATGCAGCAGTTTGTAAATGGAGTCTAACTACAGTACTGCCCAGCATGCACTGGCTACTCAGTAATTCAGTCTTATACAGGGCAGCTACCGTTACTTACTAAAGATAATTATTTATAAAGCATCTAAATCCTTTGCTGGTAACAGGAGTTTTTGCATACCTGTCTGGCTCTTAGGAAAACCATGTGGCAGTAAGTATATTAAAATTCGCGTGGTAGTAGCGGTAAGACTATATACAGAAACTGGAAGTAACAGTAGCATATCTCTGTTGTTCAGAGGCACTACACCGTCCCTTGAAAACGACATCGTGTTTGACATCACCTTTCCTGGCCGAGTGAGCTATGACGCTGCACCTCCTCTCTTCCCTTGTGAGTTGTCCAGTCTTTACAGTATTGTTGTGCTGAAACAGACAGGGTTGTCCATATATAACCATCCACTTAGTTATTATACAAACAATATATCAAATCAGTTATGTCCTATCATCCTACGTCTCCCTAGCATGCATTCCCATCCTATCTAATACCAAGTACAACTACAGTACTTCACAGACCACACAGAACATTGGCACATTACATCTCAGTATCATTAAGTACATGTGAATTGATGACCTATATTGATTCAGCATTAAAACACTGTAAATGTCATGAAAGAGAATATCATGGAGTAGTATGCATAATAAATCGCCTAAGAAGAAGTGAAACGAAGCCTTCTATATGATCTAGAATATATCATAATCCTACTTCGTCTCGCCGTCAACCAGTCTTTAAGGGGGAGTACTGGATCCTGGACACTGATTACGATAACTACGCCCTGATCTGGCAGTGTCATGAGACGATCACAGGACACTCAGGTAAGTCTTCAGGCAGGTGTGGTTACAGTTTATACGTCATTCACAGTTATGAGGAAAATACCCATAAACTGCGAGTTACCTCTGTTACAACCCTAGTGTTTCGTACGTACGTCAAGAACGACGGGTAGACAAGCCAGGCGGTTAATTAAAGGGAGATGAAAGCTGAGGTACACTGCGATTTTTCTCTCCCACGTTAACTCTGTCCTTCACTCACTACTACTCGTTCATTGGCTGACTAACACTCGTCTACTGACTGACTGCTCCGTCCTTCACTGATTACCCTCACTGACTCACTGTCACTGATTCACTGACTGTTCACTGACGAAAAACTAAACTCCCACACACAACTCACTCTGGCTATCTAATTGTCTTTGGGGCAGGATGGTCTCTGTAAACACTCCTACCAGTAGCATACAGTCCAGAACGTTCACGAGCCTAGTAGAGAACATACATTTTCTGAATGTTGCTTATTGCTGCTGAAAATTTGCACACCCATATTGCAAGCCGCAGTTTACAGATTAACGTTTTTTCGGTCTGGTGACGTTACCATCCAGATACTGTTCATCTTCAAGGAGACTTCTTAAACGGAGCGATAGGTGTAGCCTAGCCGTCATTGATACCGTGCCTTTGTTGCAAAAGATCTCTGATCCCAATCTGAATAATCTGAGGATGATGAAAAAAATAAAAAGTGAATATATATATGGTTATTAGAGTGTTATATTACCGTACCTTCCTTATGTTAAAATCTTCCATGGAAAGAACAAAGTTTTCAAGGCCTCAGCTTCTGGTCTCCTCTTCCTGCATAATTTTTTTTTCCTAGTAAACATTTAACTCGCTAGGAAAAAAGAAAAGTGGGATACCAAGCTATTGTCTATTGTTCCAAGACCTCTTCAGGAAAACAAACGAGGGCTCAATATTTCACTTAGAGTAAGTTATGCTTCATATGATAAATCATGCATATTTGTGATTTATTCAAACTTCATAATTTAACCCTTTTACTGGAGATGATGCTCTAGCGCCTTTTATTCAGGTTAATAAGAGATTATTTTCTTCACAGAAGTGAATTCCTAGCGGACAGAGACTTCAAAAATTACCCTAACTAGCCATTCCACTACCACTGGTACACTAAGAATATTATTTAGGCTGTAATTCTGCTGTAAAAAAGTATCTGTATGGCTGTATTGTGGTCACCACAGACGTATAGCAATGAAGCTTGGACTCTGTTGAAAGGACACAAGAGTGAGAGCAGTGGAAATGAGTTAGATGAGAAAAGCATGTGGAGTTACGTGGAGACAGAAGACATGTAGGGAAGTAAATGAGTAATGCAGTATTGATGTAGAAGTGATTAAAAGTGTTAACAAATACAGTACAGTACTGTACTGTAAGATCGTTTGGCTACGTGGAGAGAATGGAAAACGAGACTGACTAGAGAGTGTATGTGAGTGAGGTGGAAGGACAGACCATGGATGAGATGAAGGGATGGAGTCCAGGAGTAGAGATATATGAAGGAGGGGGTGTGAGCTGGGGGGAGAGCAACCAAATGGCAGAGAATAGGGTGACGTGGAGGTGAATCTGGTTATGACCACCTATGGGATTAAGGGGTCTGACAATAGGTGGATATAGTTAGAATTCTCTTGTCAAATCATACCAGCCCGAAGGTTAATGGCTGCCTCTCCTACCCTGCAGAGATTGGTTGGTTTTTAGTGAGAGATCTCGCTAACCCGCCGGCCAACGTTGAAGCGATCAAGAACAGAAGACTAATTTCCCCCCTCAGCTTGCGGGGAAGTGACCTTGTTGCCAATGACATAACCAACTGCCCGACATAATGTTACTCCAGATGGTATGATTTGATACAACTAAGTCTTTTATTCATTCTTGCCAGAGGGTGTTTTAGATGGTATGGTCATGTGGAAAGAATAGATATACAGTAAATTGGGTGATGAGAAAGGTAAGTCATTCGTCCATCCTTAAAACTGTTTAGTATAGGGTGTGGCCTGTAAACAGTGGTCCACTAGAAGCTCATGTGGCAGTATCTTGAATGTTATGAGTATGGCTCAGTTGGCTAGTGAGGGCGCGGTTGTGGTTTATGTAGTAGAAAATGATTTAAAGATGCAGGATAGATACTGATAACACTGAGTCGTCCCCACAACACACAAGAAATTGCCTGGCACAATGGACGTGGAGCATTGCATGTAGGCTACCCTGTGCAGTATTTAAATTAAGTAGTTGCTGATAAATTAACATATTCAAGCTCTGTGTTTTGGGAGTGCTGTTGTGCTTTTCACCCCTCAGCCATGAACCAGAAGCATGTTCCACTTAAAGGTGCTTCAATTGTAAGTAGCATTTTGCCTGCACACATCCTACAGCTTGAGGTTATTCTTGCCGGCTTAGGGGGATTCTTAGAACCTCTTTCTCAGTTACTTATCTTGAATGATACACCTCAGTACTTTTAATGCTACTTATATCTTTGCCCTACAGTAAAGCCTCCCAAATCCAAACACCAGATTCCCCCAAAATACGCTATTTCAAAATATTATTTCCTGCTTTTGAGTGCTGTTGATATTAACTGTCCGCACACAATAACTGCTACCTTGAAGATGAATTATATTTGTGGACAGTTACATGAGATGATATACTGTACAGTATTACTGTTATAAAGTACTTCCCAGGTGTCCGACAGCAGGGTGCAGGGATTAGCATGGAGGTTAGGCCTTGGATGGATGCCACGTGTCCACCCGATTAACAGGGGCACCATTGTAGGCTCCACATAATCCAGTTATTTGGCTATATGGTTACCATTCAGTGTTGCAAATACCTTCCTGAGTTACATGAAACCATTTGGCTTGTCACTCAGTGTAGAGCCACCTGAAGTAGCAAGAAGATTTATAGTAAAAGAAGGATGAGAGAAATAAAGAGAACACACACACAAAAAGAATGACAGACATGAAGGAAGAGGTAGGCAGCATTACATCGTGTGTGGATAATTGGCACCCCCGCCTACCACCAGGATAAAATGCAAAATAATGTTATGTCCTCGGGTTAAAGAAGTTCATGTAGGAAATTATAGGAGTTGCCTGTGGAGCAGAAGGGCCCGGATAATGAATAAATGAATGGATGCATGACCCACTCCACTGGATACTCTTATGATAGTTTCTCCTGCTTTTATGTGTTGTTTCAGTGTCCTGTGTATTTAGTTTCCTGTTTGTGTGTCCTGTATATATAGTTTCCTGTTTGTGTGTCCAGTGCATTTAGTTATCTGTTTGCGTCCTGTTCATTTAGTTTTGTTTGTGTCCTGTGCATTTAGTTTTGTTTCTGTGTCCTTTGTATTTGTTACCTATGTTTCTGTGGTCTGTCTACTAATGTATTTATTGTACCTTATGTTCTTGCTTTTGTTACTCCAACTCAGTTATTTATAATAAAAAATACAATTATGATAATTGAAGAGAGACTGCTTAATCTTGCCATTCACACATTTCAGGGCTGAAACCTCTATTTGGTTTGAAAGGTACTACTGTCATGATTAAAAGCATGTCAATAATGCCATGCTGGCTGTGGCGGTCATGTGTGGTACATGAAATACTTTTGTGACAATGTGAAGCACACGTCCATCCATCCATCATCCAATCCTGTCACCCCATAAGGAGCGTAAGAACCCGGGGCTAGACAAGTTGGTCCTGACATTTAAGATGGGAGCAAACAAAATATTGGAAGAAAGATTACTCTCTGTTTGGGGAGGAATGAGAAATATGGCAGGATACACTGTTGACAAGGGATTATCAATGAGCTTCATCTTATGACAGTATTGTATGTGTTGGCTTTAATTCACCAGATGATATCTGTTCATGCTAAACGATCTCTGGCAACATGTGTTAAATTCCTTTACTTTGCAAGAATTTTGACCACATCTTGTTCGTAAGTCTATCACTTGGTCATCTACACACCATATGCAAACTCCTAGATCTCTTCAGTCAATTTTTACCCAGCATTCACTCTATATCCAAATGACCTCAGAAAAACTACATGTCAAATCAACATGAATGAAGGGAAAACAACATTACAATTATTTAAATAATTTATTCCTATGTACAAATGTATTTTACCAACAACCATGAACAAAAACTCAACCAACATTCAGTTCCATCTCACAGTAGGAAAGTCACAAGTGGAAGTTGTAACTCCATGATATCTTCTATACAAGGAGTTCCAACATGTACTCAAGTTCGTGATACCTTCTACACAAGGAGTTCCAACATGTACTCAAGTGTTACAAACTCACACAGTAAATACAGTAGAGTTAATTCTATGGTCAGAGCTTCAAACTGTAAAGATGTTCGGTACAGAGCTCTGGCATATAAGGATACCGTAACCAACATGAAACAATGCTTGACTCAAGGAGCTCGGATATGAAAAGGTGCTTGACTCTAGAAACCCAAGAGTGTTTCTACAAGCTATGACAAGGAACAATGCCTCACTCAAGGAGCTCAGACTTGTAACAGTACTTGTATTCAAAAGCTCCAATATGAAATAATGCATGACTCAAGGTTGTCAAATATGAAAAGAATTGTTGATTCTAGAAGCTTCAATATATAACCAAAATCACCACCAAAAGCTCGGGTATACTAGGAGCTCTTGCCCCTAAGTTGTCAGTACTTGAAGCTCCAACACGTATGGTAGCAATACTTGACAATGACTTCACCATTCTGTACATGGAGCACCCAACCTGCTCTAGTGTGCGCTGTATATACAATTTGAACATTTGCAAAAGCAGGTCACGGAAGGCAACAACCCTAAAATATTAGACATGCAAGGCTGGGTGCATCCAGACACAAAATGGCTCCCTTGTCTTCCACCATCACATCTATTCCAGGATCCAGACAAGCACTCTGAACACAGGTGATGTTACCAAATAATTTTCTTCAACTTCGGAATGGACTTTATAAATGAAAGAGCATTTTAATGCTATATCTAACTCACCCAATTCAAGGTCTAGCCTAGGATGACTGAAATCATCAACATATGGTAAGAATAAAATAACAATGACGTGCCTAACCTCAATATGCTGAAAAATAAACTTATTGTACAATCTTTTTCCCGTTACAACTGTGACTTGCTCTTTTGGGAAAAGACGAAGGCAATAGTACCAAATCTCCCCATGTCGCTTGTTGTTCTTGCAAAATCATATCTTAATTAGGATAAGAAAATCATAGTAAGTTAGTCTGTGTTTCTCCGTCCAGATCACCAACTTGGATGATGTGACATACATTTCACTTCAGCACCAAAATATGGAATAAACACAAAATAGATATGCTTCAGTGAAATTACTGCAGTTTATCACTGTCAGCTGTGCTCACAGTCAGTATGCAAAAAACAATATAACATTCTACACCTACACAATCAGCCAGAACTTGAACAATAACAAAACTGTGATATATATATTGTTTTTCCCCCCAAAGGATGGATGGGTCAAATCAGTGTTTTCCACACTGAGGTATCACACAATTTTACACTACAGAGTCACTATTCATTCAACTTATGTATTTAAATGCAGTGCCCTTAATTTAGTTACATCAGCTACATACGTAGTCCCCTTAACTGAGTTGAAATTAAGTACCGACATTCATGTACCGTACATCTTAAATACAAATGACTGACTCTGGGATGTTACTTTGTACCCTCCCCATCTTTCAGAAAAATGGCCCAACATCACAAGCTGGATTCAGATGAGACAATCAATAATTTTATAGTTGCAACTCATTATGCATTATGCACTCCCCATGATGCCCCATATTAACTTATCAGACTTTTGAGTGTGTGTGAGGCTCGTGTAGTAACAAGACAATGTTGCATTATTTACAAGTTAGCCAGGTGTTACTAAAGCCCATATCCTAGGTGACAAAAGAGGCTAGATAGCTCTTCTTATTTCCAAATTTATTATGCGAATTACACTGAAATTCCCCTGTGAACTAATACCATTATATCAACATAATCTGACAAATATCACGGTACTTACGTATAACAAGCAGAATAAATCATTAAAGAAGAGGCATTGTGAAATCTCCAAGTCACTTAAAATAAGACCACAAGACCAGGTTGTCTTCCCGATACTCAAGGATTGCCAGAGATGAGAGAACCGCTGTTTTTCTAAGTAAGCCGAGCTAAGTAGCAGAGTGTAAGGTGTCAAAGTGTTACCTTCCCTAGGTGATAAGTATAGTTTATTCACTTTAACTTGGCAGAGCTTTTTATATTTTTGCTCCATTGCTTGTAATTCAATGTCAGACCAAAACACAACAAGGGCCCTGCAACCTTTCCACAGCACTTTTTCATGACTAGAACCTTATTCTAGTATTAATCTCCTATTATAGTTATGCATTCATGATAGAGAGATGGCAATTTTACATCTAGTTAAAGTGAACTGAGCAGACAGGTAATCACCAAGGAATCATACTGGAGGCAATAACATAAGTAAGACCACAAGCCAATGGATACCTGGGTACTGGGAAGTCTACTGTCAACCTCACATATGTCAACTACACCCCAGCTCTACTGTTGTGTTGTCTGGCATCCTCACAGCTTCCACAGCAGCTTGATGGCATTGATGATGCCAACGTCGGTGTAGATGAAGTAGCAGAGACCCCCTAGCGTGAGGAAAGACAACCCATATACCCCAGCCACCGCTATCTTGGGGATCACCTTCCCGAATATGCTCGGACGAACGTAGTCAACCACAATTGCCTCAATGCCCCTGCAAAATGTTCAATCATTAGTTTCATCATCATTGCTTTTCTTCATTGCCACTGATATAACAAGCTGGAAACACTGCTGAATTATACAAACATTCCTAAATTTCCTATCCCCTGAAATAAGAGTAAACTGCAGAAGGAGAACAGCTTGCCATCCACCAAATTCACAGCCAGATGAGCAAGGGACCACAACAGTAACATACCAAGGATCTTCACTCATTCCCTATCTTCTTTATTCAGTGCATTCCTCTTCAGTCTCATTCTTTACAGGCTTGAATACCTACAGACCAAACAGTCACATTCGTTTTCTTGTTAATAAATCTAATTATTATATCAAGGTATGCTTCTGGAGGCTTAACTGATGTATGCATGATTGTGCTGCCCATTTCACTGGGGAAGTTGTTTAATCTTTTTTACTTCTTTTCATGTACCTGGTTTGGTATCCTATGTGACCCCATCTTCAGACCAGGTACAAAGGGGGAGAATGAGAATAATGATAATACATTTTTAAGTGAAAATCTGTGTAACATACAAAAATTATTAACATGCCATATGCAGAAACACACTGGAAAGGAAGAGATATATACATTTTTAAGTGAAAATCTGTGTAACATACAAAAATCATTAACATGCCATATGCAGAAACACACTGGAAAGGAAGAGATATATACTAGAGAACCTCTTAATGCAATAAGACAACCCTGAACCAGCATGAATAAGTTTAAAATCATGTGAAGGAAGTTTTACAAAGACTGAGTGGAAGATGGGTCCCTCCATCTCAATATTACTTTAAACAGTACTTACTCTTTAAATAATGGAACAGCAAAACATACACATCAATACCAACATGCCAATCATAAAAATAAATTGGCAAGGAAGAGGCATCAGGGAGCTTCTTATGCTGATAATACAACATGCTCTTATTTTACGACAGGGATGCGTTTTTCAAACTGACTATGTACCGGTATACCTAATTTAGCATTGTACAGGCAAGAAAAATGAAAATATAATGAAAAAGCACACATCACAGCAATCATTAAAAAAATAAAATAAATAAAATAAAATAAAATGAAAAGGTCCAAAAGTCTTATTCATCGTATTAGCAAACAATCATATAAAGAGGGTGTATGTCCTTAACCACCGGGGATTAGTGCATACCAGTGAGTGTGTACTGTCAAGGAGAGTGCCAGGAAGTACTCAACCCCAGGGTGCGGCACTATCACAGCAGCTGGTACAGCGGCCAGCAGCACCACAGCCAGGATGCGTTCGGCTGTCCAGTGCAGTACGTGGTCGTGGCCAGCCTGCTCCACCTCAGGGGCTTTCTTGCTCACTGGAGACACACTGAAGTGATTTGCCTGTAGAGGGAAATAAAATCTGAGGCAGAACATCGAGGAAACTGTTCTCAGCATTTTGTACAGATAATCTTCACATAACTGTTTCCATCATAACACCTTCATCCTGTAAGGGGTGGCCACTAACAAACTGCCTCCATGTTGCTCTGTCCTCTCCAATTGACTGCCCTCCCTCCAACTCATCTCCCTCTCTCATATATTTCTCCATTCCACCCCTCCATCTTATTCTTGGCCTCCCACTCCACCACTCTCACACACACGGTTCTAGTCAGTCCCTCATTCTCCATCCTCTCTCCTCATGGCCAAACCATCTCAGAGTACAGGTATTTCTTTCTAATGGTTTCAATCAAATCCACCTCAACACCACCAAGTTCCATTAGTTCCTTATTTGTCTGTTTGCCTCCCCATGTAACTCTACATACTCCTCTTAACACCTCATAACTGTTTCACTGCCAATTTCATCTTTATTCATCATTATCCTCTTTCCTCATATAAAGATGAGCTAGGATAGGGTCCAGAATGCACGAGAACAGAAAACATGGTTAATGGAGATTTATTCAACAGCACAGCCAATGTGTACACAATGTAGTGCAATCTTTGGGTGATTCTACTACTGAGCAACAAGTCAAATGGCTTTACGTAACCCAGGAAACCACTTACTATGCTGGGTGGTAACCATATAGCCAAATGAATGCCTGTTGGTGTAGTGAGTTAAGGTACTCTGACAAGATTGGGCCCATAAAGATTTCCACCTGAAAGATGATTTGGGGTTACTGCTCAGATAATGCAGTTTAGGAGAAAATGATGCTTGTCAACCTGGACTGAGTAATATTGTCCAAGGTCCACATGCTCGTGTTTGGGCATAAAATGAATCGATGATATGTACATAACCACACAGACTGACAGATGGAAAGATTGATACAGTAACCATTTTGGTGATCTTGGTTGAAATCTAATTTTTGTTCATTACTATACAATGCATATCTACTTAATCATCAAAGTTAAATACTTCTTTTACTATATGTCAGTGGTTTTTTTTTCTCTCTCCCTTTCCCTTCCTCTCTGGATCCTACATTACCCCACACTAGTATGGGAAAAGAGGCACAGATGATGATCATGACTGGGCATACAGCTCTTGGTTACAGAAATTTACCCTTCAGCACATCTGACTATAACAACACATCTGTGTCTTGGAGCATACTGGTATTTAATAGCAACCACTACTGTATTCTCCCTCCCTCTCATGTATGGCACAAATCCTGATTCAGCATTATTTCAATTATACTGTATGAAGTTGATGAATCAACACCTATTACTGCATTGCATAGAGATGTTCATGATCCATTTTTACATTTAAAAATGATTGTTTCTCATGCATAGTAGTTGTACCAGTAGACCAAACCCTAGAGTGAAACTGAGATGAAGATGGTTGACTCCAAGTTGCCCTTTCCCTGCAGTCCACCATCGCCTTTCAGGGTAGGGGGAGGGAGCTGAAGGACATTTGTACAGCCAGATGCTAGAAAGCCTCCTGTGCCCAAGAAAATAACATCCTAAGAGTTAGTTTTTCACCTGATGGGAATGGGCCACTACAACACCTGTATTGTTAAGGTGTCAAGAAACAGGACAAGGTACAAACTGTTCTCCTTTGTTTCTTGTCAAACTAACCCTCCAGTCTGACTACATTTGTCCACTGATCCAGCTAAAAAAAGATCAGGGACAAGCTAGTCAAAATAACCCTCCAGTCTGACTACACTTGTCCGCTGACTGAGCTGGAAAACATTAGGGATAGTTTGTAGACAAATAAGGCATAGTTGTGCAGTACTGTGGATTAGACCTGACCTGGTATGGTACAAGCGCCTGTGTTGTGTTAAGGTGCGGTGCCGGGGCAACCACCCGAGACGGCACCAAGTACAAGCCATTTAACCGCAGAGAACCAAATCGTTGACCAACTGTACCTGAGGAGGGAATGTTGTCTTAGCCTTGACACATTAGTCTTTTCACAATACTCTATTAGCCCTGCCACTAGAGTTCTTTCACCTTTACTCAGCCCTGCCTTTCATCCCTCTGCAGCTAATTTCCCAAAATTTGGTGGCATAAAAAGATAATACCACCGTGCACCAAAGCCAGATGGACATCATCTTAGAACCCCATTTTTGGCATAAAATTATCCTCATCAGTGCAGATTTGTCTTAAATTTTTGTAACCTAATTAATTCAAACTTATCTAACCTGATTCATCCTAGCCTACTTTAACCTAACCAAACTTCTACTTTATGCATAAATCTAACCAAACCTATTCTAAGCTATTTTCCTTGTTTCTTAACAGATCCTCTTTATACTCAAAACACCCACTTCTGTACACCTTTCCAAATCCTTAAATCAATTAAAAGGCAGGTAACTTTTTTTTTTTCCCTCCAATATTTAAGGTGGCCCCAAACCTTGAAGAATACCCAAGTACAATATAGTGTCCAAAGATCTTTTCTCATGTCCACCCCTTTATGTCAGTAGCATTAAATAATATACAGGTATATCCAGGGCCATAGCCAGGATTTTGCTACGGGGGTGAGGGGAGGGACGAATTGGGATTGTCATTATTACTGCGACGTCTGCTTGGGAAGTAATAACAAATGTTCAGAGATAAATAGTAAAGGAAGACACCAAGGAAACAATAATTACGTGAGTAAATTAATACGTAATGTGATAATGGATTAATGTACATAAATAGATAAATGGTCCTGCAGTCACTGGGCGCTTTCCAAATGCCAACCGGGTGGAGTGAGTGTGATGGCTCCAGGTTTGGGGCCACAAAACGGACAACTGGCCATAGCAATCAAAACTACTGGTGCTGGCCTCCTCCCCTACCCTCACTGGTACCTTATGTCTCTTGAGATGGTCAAATTTTTACATAAATTACTGGGCGATTGAAAACTGTTCATTTCTCGATTGCGTCATTGGAACAGTTATAAACAATTATATTACTTCCTTAATATATAATTCTCAAGTAAACAAATTTCAGAGGAAATGGATGAATGACTCCCAATCATATTAAGAAGCAACATACTCCACATGCAAGCATGTCACGTAAGATAAAAGCTTACATTGCCTAGAAATCCCCCTGAGCGCCAACAGACCCGCCATGATGGAATCCGAATCTCAAGTGGGCATTCCAGCCTATAAAAAAATCGTAAATATTCATAATTAAAATAACTTTGAATTGTCCATGTTTCTAGAGAACAATTAGATCGTTCACGAAAATTCTAACGTTCCCATTTGCAGATAATCCTTTTTAAAGACTAATAAATTTCTGCTTCTTAGAAATAAGTTGCTATATCCCATATCTAACTGCAATCATCACACATATTTTAAAATGTTGAATATGATAACTTTAACATATCTATTTTTTGACATTTACTTTATTTCCGGGGAAAAAAAAAAAACAATGCCCATGTACCTCATGACCCTAAATAGGTGCCAAACAGTTGTGATCTTTCTCATTATTTCTCCATTCCATGTAAAAGTTCAAAACAATTATTACTCATATCTTTACTTTAGAATCTGTATATTTTATTGGACCGTATAACAATCTTAAGAAAGGTTATGGTAGTGTCTACATAATAGTATATAGTTGCCAGCTAAGTTTTTCCGAGATTTGAGCGGAAATTATGAAGGCTGTTCTAGCGAAGGCTCGATGAGTTATTATAGTAAAAGCTGATGGTTGTTAATGGTAGAAATGAGAAGAGCAATGGATGAGATAATAGTTTCGTGAGGGAAAAGAATATATGCAGTACGTTTCGAACAGGTAATCGGTTTAACCAAATTTGTGTATAGCTTATTTCATTTTTGAATATCTCTTCTTGACAAGGTCTGTGATCTATAACTAGAAATAGTTCAAACTTGTTTTCTAATATTTAATCAGTAATAATAAAAAATTTTAATCAGTGTGCGTTTGACACATTACTCCGCCTAGTAAAGTAGTTCGAATTAATCCTTCGATAAGCTTTATATTTAGTGGCACTGTGGTAGAAAATATTATACCCAACGTCAGTATTATTTGTGGTTTAAAGTTTCAATTAATTTTAATCTGCTTTATATAATTTCTGTTCGCTTAGGAAGTGGAAAATACCCAGGCTTTTGCTGGTTCGCCGTTTATTATATTTCGCTAAGCAAACTCGCAACCTTGTCGTTTTAATAGCATAAGATTGTCATTCCACCTCTGCTTAAATCAACAATTGCTCTTATATCTAAAGATAACAATATCTATATGAACCTAAATTTAGATATGTTATAGTTTATTGTGGCGAACTGAAAAATATCCCAATGCGTCAACCCCTTGTGATTATTGGGGCCCGGCGGAGGAATACCAATCAGCTGTTGTTGTTTACGGAGGCTGAGGGTGAGTTTGAAAATTCTCACGTAATTCAAAGAACCCTCCTGGCTGGGCGATAATGACCCTTCTAATTACACTCATGTCTCGATATCGAAGTTATTAACCTCTGTAAGACGTTGATTATGTCATATGTTGTTATATAGGAAGAGGGTGGAGCAATGTAAAAGGCGGAACTCTTACTTTTGACCTTGAGAATCTTCTGTCAGTCTCAGGGCTACATAATTATATACTGGACTTGTAATAATATATCTGGGACACTCACTTATACTGTGGTGGACTCATCAAGACATAGGCATGAAGATTCTATGTTTAAACACCAAAGTTAATCAATGGAGTCGAAATATGAAAAATGGTTTATAGGCTATACTGTATTAGGCCAAAGCGTAGTCTTTTTTGCATTGGCTATTGAACTTCCTGTAACCCAGAAGTAAGAGTTAGTATGGGACCATTTAATTAATTGGTTATAGATGTATGGGTATTGTGGCAAGATACCGTACAGGGTCTGATGGGAAGGGATATGCCCATCAAAGCAATTATGCAAGTCATCACAAGCATACCATTGTAAGCAACACTTCAGTGACCAGTACAGTAATAAAAGTAGGGCTACATGCCCTAAAAGTTGGCAGTGTTGCATTACAGTTGCACAAGCACATTATTCAGTGTAATATGTTCACACTTACCTATACTGTACTCAATTTGCATTGTTAATTAAGATGACGGTCTGCCAGTTACAAGAGCTGGTGATTTACGTGGCATCCGTAAGAGTAAAAAAGCCATTGGTCAATCATCAGCCTCATCAGAACCATCAAGCATGGCCTGGATACCAAATTTTGTTGTTACCTTAAGGAATTGTTCATTTGGTGCAGTTCAAACTGAAGTTATGTACCGGTAAATCAGGGTTCAGTATAGAAGGTATTTTCTTCTGCATTTGTGTGAGTTGGGTGTGTTAGCATGACATACCAGTACTCAAAGATGAAGTAAGAGGAAGAGGAGAAATAGCTTGTCTCCATTGCCGTATCAATGACCTCATGTGCGTGTGTGTGAGGTGATTGTAATATGTACTCTGTGGATGTATTTTAGTTCCTGACATTGTCTTATATAGCTTTTTATCGCACTGATATATAAATGTAATTTTCATTAGGTTTGCTAAATGAAAATATCCTCTTTTTTTTTTTTTTTTTTTTTACTATAACTTGTACATGTATGTAAGTAAATAAGTATAATATACTGCATATACTTAATGACAAATGGACAAAATGATTTACTGAATGGCTGTCCTATTTTTTTTTTTTCTGTTTCTGAAGCAATTGTACATTATGTAACATAAAGTTTGGTACTGTATTGCCCTTGACTGTGAGAGTTATTCCTCATCTTTCAGAACTACCCAAGCACCAAGGGATGAGAACACAATAGCTCAACGAACCACGACACTGATTCGTTACGACCCTCGAGAAGATGATGTGAAGTGAACCCCGGTGGAAGGCAGAACACGAATAATGCAGTGAAGACACGGAACGGAGGACTGGCCTTTTAAGTTGATGTCTGAGGCCTGAGTTTATGGACTTGGGTGAGAGAAAATGTTGATGGACTTGGCTGTGTGAGTGTAGTGTCCTGCATGCAGAATGTTGTGGGCATCGTCCTGAATTGGTGAGTCTTATGTACGAAGACCACCAGGAAGGAGGAAGAGGAATAATGTCGTCAGTAGTGAGGCTGGAAGGAATGCTTGTGCCGTGCTGAAGCCCCTGCCCTGGTGTGTCCCGGGTTAGTCATGGGGTCGGTGCAGGGCCAAGGGGTACGGGAGAAGGAGTGTGAGGGCCAAAGAGTGCGCGAGAGGGAGCCAAAGAGTGTAGTGGTGGGGGCGTGGATGGGGCGGGACAGGCTGCGACCCACACACCTTCGTGCCACACTCTCCCGCCTGTTGGACCTGGAGAGAGAAGAGTGGCAGCCGTCCATCCTCACACACCCATCCTCTCAGGTAGGTCACCAAGCGTTGTACAGAAAAGTCCTCATTCGATGCCCCCTTTGTAATGTTCTCTTGTTTTTCCTTTTTTTTTTTTATGCAAAGAAGAGGAAACAAAGGCCAGGAACCCACAAATTGTACCCTCCAAGAAAAAAACAAACAAACAAGATATCAGATACCCAAATTCAAGATCCATTCATTTTGAGGTGCCTGGACACACTGTGTTTGAAAGACTGGAGATCATAGGCAGTAGGAAATATAGACAGATGGAGACAGTTCCAGAGTTGACCTGTTGCATACCTGAAGGGCTGAGAGTAATGGTTAACTTGCATTAGAGGGTTGGACAGAAAACGGATGAGAGTTTGTTGCTAGACGGGTGCTACACGCCCACCGTAGTGGTGGAGGGATGCAAGCAGACTGTTCAGAGGAGCAGTACATATTGTTTTAATATTTATGGAGCTTGCATCAGTAACATACAGGAGGATATTCAGGTATAATATGCAGAGTAAATAATTAAGGAAGAGGTGGTGCCACATGATATATGACCAGTAGAGATCCTAACTTTGGATGACCAGAGCTACAGACAATGTTGTATGTTGTATGATAGGAAGGGAGGGAATATATATTGCACCTGGGGCTTCCTTTCTTATCTGCTGTACTGTAATTCGTGTTTCAGAGGAATCAAAGTGCCTCTCTTTAAATACCCCACTTTACTATTATTGTTATTGTTTTTGTTGTTATTTACTTTTCAGTGTTGGTGGTCTAGTGGTGTCAGGTGCCCTAACTGGGTGTGGTTCTTGAAAGTCCATATCTTTGAGATGGTGGGAGTATTGCTCACATGGGCCTATGCCATTTGAAGGGTCTGCTGATCAGTCACTGTAAGTGTCTAGGTTGAGAAGTCTAGCCATGAGCCTCTGTGCCTCTGAATGGGCCGTAACAGTTTGGATAATAAATGGATATATACAAGATGCTATCCTAAATTTTCTGGACTAATGCTATATAAAACTGAAAAGCCATCATAGCTCCTATTTGCTGCCATCACCCTCGAAGTAGTTCCCTTTCCCATTAATACACCAGTCCCAGCACTTCCTCCATTGCTGGAACGCTTCCTGGAGGTCCTTTTCGACGAGTGTTGAACACTGCCGGCGATTCCTTTTGGATGTCCGCAGTGGTATCAAAATGATACCCTGTGTGCTTGATCTTCATTTTGGGAACAGAAAGAAGTCACAGCAGGCCAAATCTGGCAAGTAAGTTGGGTGGGGGATAATAACCATGGTGTCCTTGGCCAAAAACTGCTGCTGGGTGTTGAGTGCACTTTGAGCTGGGGTGTTGTCATGGTGAAGCAGCCAGTTGGCTGCGATGCCTAGTTCTGCTGTTAGAATCTTCTGAAATGTTCTGGAACCAATTCCCATCACCTTACAAACATCGTGAATGCTCCATGTTGATCCTCACAGATGAGCTGCTGAATTCTTGCAACTTTTGAGGAGTTATTATGGTAAAGGGCCTCTCTGTGTGGTTATCTTCGTCAACCGATGTTCAACTGGCCTTGAACCATTTATGCCACTGAAACAACTGTGTCCGACCAAGAGATTGCTCACCAAACACTTGTTGAATCACTGCCAGTGTCTCTGTTGCAGTTTTCCCAAGATTCACACAAAATTTGATGCAAAGTGGCTGTTCCTCTTTTATATCCATCTTGAAAATTGTCTGACATCACATGCACGACAGCAAACAAATGAACATCACTAATTCCCACATCTGACTGGCTCCACGCCGCGTGGCACACTGACTCACAGTGCATGCTGGTACTGCCACTTGGAGGTGCATCGTTATACTACAACCCATATAGGCTTCGCGATCCCAGTCTGGAAAATGTAGGATAGCACCTCGTAGATAGATTTATTATCATTTTCTGAAGGGTACTGGAACTTAAAGTCTTTAAACCCCTATTAATATACACCCTAATACATATCTGAGGGGTAGGATCCAAAAACAAAAGAGGAAGCGGAAAAGTAGGAGGATTGAAATGGAATGCCTAGTGAAAAGAGCCACATAATCCTTCACACTTCAAAGTTCTGGTTTTACCAAACACAAAATGACTGCACACTATATTTAGGCCTATACAGTATTTATTTATTTTTTATTTTTTTCATGCATATGCAGATATAATTCACTCATTACTATAATTCACACATTACTCTGGTTTATTCATAACTCATCTAGACCCCATGACTTTACTTCATAGGCCAATTCATCATGTAAATCAATCATTTTTTTACTGCAGCTGTATCCTGAGTTTTATCTTCGTATTTTCTGTGTCCTGTATTCATAAACTTTTTTGGATTTTTCTTCTTCACATTTTGTCATCGTATGTCACCTACTTATTTTGCCTGTAAGCTACCTCACTCAGCTCTTCATGTCTGCACCTCACTTTGTATTTCTTCACTACCTGACCATGTGGCATTCTGACCACTTTCCCCCGTAATGTTCCTCACACTTGTTACCATACCACACAACTCTTTCATCATGATCTTCATTCTGATTTGTTTTACTCTAAAATGTGTGGTAGGCAGGATCTAGATATAGGTAAAGGAACAAATATAAAAGTTGGAGAAATATGAGCAGAGTGCCCAGTGATAGGTTAAGGAAAGATACAGCAACTTCATTTTTTTTATTATTTAATGCCTCTGTAGTCTGTATGAATGCCCGTGATAATTACTAGTTCAAGACAGAGTACAGTACAGTATAACCATGATGCTTTGAAACATAAGGGTCTTTGGCCTTCTGACGTATTAAATTTTTCCTACAGTTGCTTCATACCACAGTGAAGCAACATTAAAATATGTGTGTGTACAGTACGGGTAGCTGACTGCTAATTTTGACAAAGTAACATTTACCGGTACTGCAGTTGATGATCGACACCTCTTGACATTTTAATAGGTGACAAAATATGAAATATGCCCGAGTCTAGGGACACAGCCAACCTTCGCCTGCCTGTGACGACAATAGACACGGCTGATCATGTGTTAACACTGGCTAAACGTGTCACATCTCGCAGCTCTGGTCTGCAGTTATTTTATAGGTCTGGATATTCAGAAATATATTGTCAAAGAACTGAGAGGACAGCCATTCTGATGTATCTAAAATGACTTCTTATCAAGGTTTTACTGTACTGTAGCTCAAATGTAACTCTGCCCTACATGTACTACACTACATTTATATTTTATCACATCATGAGTGGTCCCTACACCTGACAGGGAGTTAAATGTAACTGGCTGTATACAGTAGTAACATTTGTCACACACACCGGTTTGTTTTCAAGCCATTAAACATCAATGCAGTCCGGTCACTATCTGAAAATTCACATTTTTCTTGATACTGGTGTCCTGCTCTTTCAGCCATCAAGTTCAGTGGTTATAGTATTTTTCATGAATATAATGTCTTGGTCTTTCAGTTTTTAGTACAGTGGTTGAAGCATTAGGATGAAAATGGTATGTCATATTATCTCTGCAACTTGTCATGTGTCAGTTGTAGTAATAATAGTCACTTCCTCTTCACTGAGATACAAAGTAGTGATGATATTCTTGTCACCACAGTGTTTATAGTGAAAGATACACTACTATGTTGATTTACATTTCACATTACTGTATTAGAGTAGATGAAGTCAGATTACACTTAATCCACACGTCCCATTGGTAACTCGCACAGAAACTAATCTGTAGTACTTCCACCAAGCATCCAACATAAGTCACTGAAAAATGAAATACCGATAGTATTTGTATGAAAGATGCACCACTGCGTTAAATAGCAAGTCACATTGTTACAGTTGGTGAAATCAGGTTACATTTTTCCTCTTGTCACATTGGTAAGTCACTAGAATATTAATCTACAGTACTGCCATTGAGCATCTAACATAAATCACTGAAAAATGAAATAATCTTGATGACTCCCATAACTCAGCATGTCAGAGGAACATTCGTAATTCCATCCATGGCATTGTCCGTCAGAGTTCCTGAGATACTGATGCTCACATGTCGGTTCTCCAGTGTTGACCAACAAGAGCAAATGTAGTGTTATTCTTCCCCAATGTTCCCTCCACCAACTGTGTCCATCCCAGAACCTTAAGTCCCTTGACTGATGATGATGTATTTAGTTGATAGAGAATGAAAAATGGCACAGGTACAATACTGTACAATGTAGAAGTAGCCTTTGTTTGTTATCTCAGCATCTGATTACTTGTATTCTCAAAGGGTCGTCACTGTTTTGTTATTACACTGCAAGTTGGAATTTGTGGTGTGTCTGGTGTAATAATTTATCCCTTTCCCCCCTCCTTTTTTTTTTTTTTTTTTACATCAGTGCTGTGTATGAAAGGGTTGTATATTTGGTACTAGTAAGAATTAACATTATTATCATGCATTCTGTCAGTGCAAAGATGTTAGGCAAAAACTAATATGATAAGAAGGTTCCGTTGTGCTGTACAGCAATGTACTCATGCAGTGATGAATAGTCAGTGTACCTGTTAAAAAGTGAAGTGGGTCTTTATTGCCACATAGCTTAGAGTCAACCTAGATAGTATTGGGTAAATATATGGCCAACGCTGTCACTCTGTACTCAATGACAGTTAATGAGAACCTCTAGCTTGTCCACAGTTGCTTGCTGTCTTACCTTATACTATAATAATGCCTGCCGTTATCACTAAAATTGCTAATGCTAATAGTAATACCATATATCATTAATGGTATATAATAAAATAATACTGTTAAAAGCCTAATGTGGGTAAAGACTAAGACAGACTTCTCTTCTCATCCAGTGGAATGGAGCCTTGTCGATCCCTAATGTACTCAAACAAGAGCTCATTACGCAGCACATCAGTGACCGCATCCTCGGGTCCAAACTGGTCCACATCTTTATTGTCCAGGAGTCCAGTTGTGGTCATGGGAGTAGTGGTTGTAGTTGTGGTTGTGGTCTGTGTGAAGTGTGGGTGGGCAGTAAAGGCATACCATGGCTTGTGCGGCTGGTAGAGGTTGTTGTATGTGTTGTAGTTGTTGACGTTTCCTGCTGGAAGCCCTCGTCGCAGCCCATACTTGTACTTCTTCACCTTGTTGGGACCAGTCACATGTTGGGAGTGCCCATCAGGGGGAACCACTGAGTTCAACTGTTTGTGGGGTTTGTCCTTTGGCCGCAGGGTGAAATATGGCCGCCCTGGTCGACCATTTGGCCTCGAGTTGGCCTTTGAGTGGACTAGGTTGATTGGCCGAGTATTTTGGTTTTGGTCAGTGTGTTCATTGTTAGAATTTCTGTGGATGTGATTGTTGTACTGATTGTTTGAGGGATGGTGGTGGTGGTAGTTGTAGTATTTGTTGTTGAGTCTGGTTGGACCTTGTCGCACCAGCATCCCCATTTTGTTGCTTCCAGTGTTTTGCAGCACATGATGGGGTACTTGTTGTTGCTGCCGTTGTGGTCCTGTCTGCTGTGGTGGTGGTGGTGATCCTGCCTCACCTCGGCTGGGAGGACCCTGAAATGTAAATGTTGTTTACATCCTCTTAGTCATACTGTAAGGTCATTTATCTATTATTCAACGATGCTCATTTGTATCTCATAACAATGGCTTTTTGAATTTCACTCAACCTTGACATAAAGCTCAAAATGTCGGAGTAGATCAGCTCAGTCAATTGGAAGCAGCCGTACTATAAGTCAGTAGAAATACTAGTCAGTAGTCAGAATAGAAAAAAAATCCTTTCTGAAATGATTGCGAGGAATGTATTAAGTAAATAGTTAACCTGGTAGGAAATATGCATGACACATTAGGTTTTGTTAAGAGAGGAATGTATTGAGTATTAATGATACAGTCTGTACTGTAATGAGTACTGGCAGTTGTGTACTTACCCTCTTATTTGCATGCTGTACATTTCCCCCATACAGTCCTGCCTTAAAGAACTTTTCCCACATCTGCGGTCGGACAGCTGTGGGCGGATCCTGGAGGTCCATGCCGGAAACACTGTTGGACTCGGAGATAGATCCCTCCACTGCGATTGGACCGATGGGACTGTCGTATTTGTCGTATAGCTTGTCAGGGCTGGAGTAAGGGTCATAAGGCTTGGTTTCTAGGTGCTTGTCTGAGGTGGCAAACGAGCTGCCTCCAATCCTGTTGTATCCTCCGTGTTTGTTGAGGTTAGTGTTATGCTTATATGGTTTGTTGGTGTAGAAGTTTCTAATATCATATGGTTTGTTTGTGTGAGTGTTGTGCATGTCATGTGGGTCAACTGGGTTGCCTAGCATGTCATAAGTGTCATAGCGCTCGATGGAGGTGTCATAGGGGTTGTCAGATCCACTGGCAGTGTCATTTATATGACCATACTTGGTGCTGTACTTTGAGCCTGGCACCATCATTGGGCCTTGACCTCCATACCTGTCATAGTATGCCTGGAATGAAGCTGCCGCCACCTCACTGTCTTCAGGCATCAGCGGTTGTGGCTGCGTATCAGGTGATACAGGGTGTGTTTGGGGTGGTGTGGAGAGTTGAGGTTGGTTGTTGTAGTTGTCATGTTTGTTTTGATTGTGTGGTTGGTTGTGGTAGCTGTGTTGCAATTTGTTTTGATTGTATGGTTGGATGTGATAGTTATCTTGTGGTATGTTTTGACTGTGTGGTTGGTTGTGGTAGTTGTCTTGTATGTTATTCTGTTTGTGTGGTTGGTTGGAGTGGTGTTGGTTATGATAGCTGTCTTGTGGTTTATTTTGTTTTTGTGGTTGGTTGTGGTAACTCTCATGTGGAATATTTTGACTGTTTGGCTGGTTTTGTTGATTATTTTGGTTTTGGTAGCTGTCATGGGGTTGATTCTTGCTGTTGGGGTGATTTGCTTGGTTTTGGTAGGTATCTTCATGGAGGTTACCGAGAAAACCATGTGGCAGCTCCCCAAGATTTTCCTGTGGCTGATTTTCATTCTGGGCATGGAAATTTTGGCCACTGGGATGTATAGGCTGGTAATGGGGTCTGAGTGTTGGGTTTGGGGTTGAGACAGGGCCGAGTCTGTGAGGGGGTGAGTAAGGATGCTGAGGACTGCCACTGCTGCCAAGTTTGCTAGAGTCAAAGAATAGCGAGGAATCAATTTGATCAATGTGATTGGTGTTGGTTGGTTTCTCGGGTGTGAGAGGGAGGGAGGTGGTGGTTCCTGGTGTTGGCTTAAGGTCAGGTGGTTGTGTGGCTACGTACTGCAACCTGTTGATGGAAATAACGGTATAAATTTGGAATAATTATTAGTTATAAAAGCAGTAAATGCAGATCTTCCTTTAGGTGTAGAAGCGGCAGTTGATATGATAAAACTAATCAGTTGTCATCTTCGTCAAGTCCCAGTTATCAGTATTATAAAAAAGATAAAGAGGAAGTAGGAGAACTACTCAGTAGTGGCCAGTGAAGTGTGCCATGTATCCATTCACTAATTATCAGTCAAGCCTCCAGACTTCATGATTCTGTTGTTTTGGCAGTACCATTCATTTGTAGTTCAGTTTGTAAGCTTTGCAACCCTTTAAGCTTGAACATTGTTGACATTAGTAAAAAAAAAAATGAGTACAATAGTAGCATGTGGGATTAAAATTTGTGCTTCCCTGCAGATGTTGTAAGACTTAAATGAAGCACATGATGTGGAAGACATGTGTCTGGGGTGGAGCTGAGAATTTTGGTGGCGTGACATCAGTGAATAGATGTTTAACCCATTTCAGTGAGAACTGTTGATAGTTCTACTCTGTTTCTGTATCCAGTTGTTTCTTTTCCATTTATTAGTAATAAATGGATTTTTAGGATGACATTGAGATTTACATGTAGGATGGATTTAAAAAAGGGGGGAAAAAAGGAATAACTGAAACTGTATCTGTTGAGGGACGGTGAAATGTAGTTAAGGTAATGCAGGACAAAGTGTCTGATTATCAGTGTAGGCATATTTCACTATTTCACTGCCAGTCAGTATTGTTTGGCAGGAAGTAATGCCTTGTTGCTTGGTACAGTAACTGGTATGACCATAACGTGAAATTTGGACAGTGTCGTGCAGTAAATGGTTGATGTGAGGCTCTACGAGGATGGACTAGAAAGCCTGTCGTAATGTTGTGGTACCTCGAGAAGAATGTGATGGCTTCTTTAGCAGCGGGGTGAGGGTCAGGGGTGAGGGGACACTCGGAGTAGAGACGGGTACAGTCCTTGCCCATCCAGCCGGCTCGCACAGCAATCAGGGAGTCTCCTAGCGAGTGTGGTGCCACCTCCTCCAGTGCCCAGCTCACTAGCACACTGCAGCACACACAGGGAGGGAGATTCAGTTAGATTGGGCTTAGATTAGGGTAGGTTGGGTTAAGTGTGTAGCATAGGTCAGGTTTACTTATGTGAGGTTGTTGGGTTATGTTGGATAAGGTTCAGTTTGTGGCCTGTCTTGTATAGTGAATGAGTAGATCTGGCAGCAGCCAAACTAAGATGAAATTAAATGTTCTTAAAGTGAAGGGGTTGAGCATCAGATAAATGTTTATAGTATGTAAAAATACTGTACAGTACACAAATTTTTGCTGACATTTTTTCAATTTTGGAACACATTTAGATTACATAGTTTCATTAGTTCACCCTCTTAGTCTTTGGGGCTGATGGTGTTTCCTTGCTGGACTCCCTCGTGCCCCTCTCTTTACCTGCAGTCCTAGATATTCCTCAGAGTCATGTGGATAGGCAGTGTGTGTAGTGAAACATGGCGTGTTTCACTCCTAGAGTTTTGTGAAGTGAACCAGTGGCCGAGACAATTATGTAACTGTTCCTAGCAGACGGGGCATTACATTACAACATCATGTCCTTTTAGCTTCTCCCCACTTTTCCTTTGGCATTTCTCCTTGCACCCACATTTACCCTCATCGTTTTCCGCATCCCCACACCCTTATCTCTTCCCTTTCCCACGCCTTTCTCACCTCCATATCTCCCACCCCTCTCACCTCCCCACCCAGCGTTTACCTTCCCTGTTTCACTTCTCCCTCCAACCCCTCTCACCTCTCTACACGTCATATACCATCCCTGTCTCTCACATCCCTCTCTCCAACCCCTCTCACCTTTCC
>NC_136974.1:38051495-38063995 GCF_032717465.1 Coenobita brevimanus
CTCCCCCACCTCCCAATCCCTCCCTTCCCCTCTTCCCTATCCGTTTCTTCCCCTCCCCTGTTTCCTGTTCCCTCCTTCTTTCTCTCTCCCTCCCATCCCTTTCTCCCTTCCGTGACTTTCCTCTCCTTGCCCCAGTTTTCCCCAGTTCCGTCCCCCTTTTTCTCTCCTTCCCTCCCCTCTTTCTAGTTTCGTCATCCCTGTCCATCCTTTCCCTCTCTTTTCTTCCTCCCTTCCCTCCCCTCCCCTCCCCTCACTTTTCTTCCTCCCATTCCCTCCCCTTTCCTCACCTTCTTCCTCCCTTCCCTCCCCTCCCCTCCCCTCACTTTTCTTCCTCCCTTCCCACCCCTCCTTGCCCTCTCCTCACTTTTCTTCCTCCCATTCCCTCCCCTTCCCTCCCCTTCTTCCTACCTTCCCTCTCCTTCCTCATTTTCCCCCCCTTCCACTTATCTTCCAGCCATCGCTTCCCTTCACTTCTTCCCTTCCTTACTCTCCTCATCGGTAACCCTTTAAGACCGATGCCCATTCTTGATTTTATTCTTGCTACCCACAGACAATTTTCTTCACCCCAAGCTAGGCTCCTCACACTGGAAGGGGTTAGAGACAGCCTTCGTTAACACCTTCACTATCACAGGCACCTACTAACGTTTATAGAATTTAACTGAGGTAGCGAGGTTTGAGTTAAAACAAAAACAAAGATGTAATTGGATTGAAGAGTTGAAATGTCAGAAAAAAAATTGAATTGATGGGGTTACTCTTCTCCTTCCTTTTCTCTCCTCCTTTTCCCTCTTTCTCTTCTCCCCTTCCCTCTTTCCCTCCTCCTCCTCCCTCTTTCCCTCCTCCCCTCCCCTCTTTTTCTCTCCTCCCCTCCTCTCCCCTCCCCGCTTGTCTAAGAGAGAGAGAGAGAGGAGGGGGAGAGACGTGTGTGAGTGTATGTTATAGTGTACACATGCATAGGATATGGCAAAAATAATAATAATAATAGTAATAAAAAGTTGACCGTTGTGAAGGAATGAAATCTTACCGTCTGTGACATTCTCCCCCTACACACACACACACACACACACACACACACACCTCTTGATAAACACAAACAGAAGGCGATAGGGTGTGGTGTTTGTTGTTTACCAATGCTCTTTGTACTGTATGGTTAGCTACACACACACACACACACACACACACACACACACACACACACACACACACACACACACACAGCAAAAACCAGACGAAAAGCACCAATATCATCGTCAAACAGGTCCCCGTGTCCAAGTGGTGTTATGTGTAGGTGTATTTGTGATCTATTGAGGTGACCCAGATCTGTTGGCGCGCAGGGAGTGAGTGGAATGACATGGCATGACTTTAGCTTCATCAGTGACATTGCACTTACTTGACCCTCCCCAAAATAAGTTAGTTTGCCCTAATTTCTCCGTTTTCTGTAGTCTGCCATTCACATCGTATTATTGTTATTATTATTATTATTATTATTATTATTATTGTTTTTGTTCCCTCTGCTACTACTGCTGCTGTTTTCATCTCTATTATTATTATTATTATTATTATTTATTGTGCAGTTGGGGGATGGAGTGGAGAGGAATATCAATAAGGGTAAGATAGATAGATAGGTAAATGGATAGATAGATAGATAGATTATTACTGTACTGTATTATATAGTGCGGGTGTACCACCTGTGTATGAAGTGTGATGAACAGAAGAGAAAGACTGACCAGGAACCATTGCTTAGTCATTCTCTCTCTCTCTCTCTCTCTCTCTCTCTCTCTCTCTCTCTCTCTCTCTCCGTTTACTTCTGTCTCTCATATCTATCTATCTAGTTATCTATCTACGTACATAATTTCTTCAATAATTGCAGAGTACACTGATATACCTTATGTTTCCTTCTATCATATTATACTCAAATATCTATGCCATTATCAATATATTCATCTGTTTCTACAAGTGAATTACGAAATACATATCTCCGTCCTTTCATCCATTCATCCATCTGGCTGCTTGTGTTTACCCATACATCCATTCATTAGTATCTCAGTTTATTCATTTCCCTGTGTGTGTGTGTGTGTGTGTGTGTGTGTGTGTGTGTGTGTGTGTGTGTGTGTGTGTGTGTGTTTTATACGTCTTGCAGTCTGTCTTAAAACAACACTTAAGAAGCCTATGATGTTTTGCCAGCGGTCCACACCTGCTACATCCCACACCTTTACACACCTGCCATCACACCTGCCGTTTACACCCTTCACACACCTGCCACACTTGACATTAATAACCTTTTACACTTCTTATACACTGGGTCAGGACTCAATTTCGGTCATTCATTCGTAAAAAGTGGTCCTGCCTAGTATGGTTCCGCCTGAGTCGTATAGGTCACTGGATTTTACAAGCGTCCCCTCACCACGGCAAGAATGTGTTTTAGTCAAGAATTTTAACCCATTCTCTTGTGCTGTTTGCCATGTACCCGACGGATGTGAGTTTGTCTGGTGTGTGTGTGTGTGTTTTTTTTATGTGAGGAAGAAGGAACCAAAGGCAACGAGCCCGCAAAACTGTTCCTTCCAAGAGAAAAACAAAATACAAGAGAGAGCCAAATTCAAGATTCATTCATTTCGAGATGCCTGGACACACTGCGTTTGAAAGACTGGAGATCATAGGAAGTAGGAAATACTGAGAGAGAGAGAGAGAGAGAGAGAGAGAGAGAGAGAGAGTTGCCATGCGTAAGGTGCTTTAATGTGCCTAATGCAGACAGTGTTTTTCGGTTGTCTGAGATAAAAAGGTTAAAATTGTATGTTTGCCCTTGTCTGTCCGTTTGTCGCCGCCTTCTTTTCAGTTTACGGGTATATTAATGTTTTTTCTTACATGTATTTCCAGTTTGATGGCTCGGAAACCCTTTCAGAAATAGTAGTGATGATAAAAGTAGCCTCATGTTGGTCGCCCTAATGCACATCTATGTAGGTCCAGTTTCAGATGACCAACACACTTCATCCGTCCATCCATCCATCCACCCATCCATCTCTACATACATCAGCGCAGTTTTTTTCTCATGTCTCTATTTCAGTCTTTATTAGCCCCTGTGTCCAAGTTTATCAATGAATATATTACTTTATTCAATTATTTATCTGCAGTATGTCAGTCTCTGTGTCAGTAGGAGACTTGGTGTGGTAATTTTTTTATGTACAGTCTCTTACCATCAGCTTCGCCAGTTCGTGTGTCAGTTTATCTATTTATATCTAAGCCATCAGTCCTGCTGTGAGTGTATCTATCTATCCATCTATTTATCTATCTATCTAAGCTTACCAGTCAGTATATCAGTGGCCATTTATCTACTTCATCTATCTGTGTGTGCCGTTATAACCACAGGCAGTTAGTTAGCTGTACAGAGATTGTTATAACTTGGTACTAGGACAGATGGTGCTGCCTCTAACTGTTCTCTCTCTCTCTCTCTCTCTCTCTCTCTCTCTCTCTCTCTCTCTCTCTCTCTCTCTCTCTCTCTCATCTATTTCCTGCCACTCATGATGTTTATGGTAATAATGTGGGTGTTTTAATACTGGTGTAGGGTAGGTAGGTAGTCGCTGTGGTGTAGTGGTAGGTAGGTGGGGGTTGTGGTTGATAGTCATGGTTGTAGTAAAGGTTGTGGTTGTGGTAGTAATGTTGGTAGTTTTGATGGAGGGTGATAGGGTGAGTAGATGGTGGTGGTGGTGGTGGTGGTGGTGGTGGTAGTAATGATGATAGCCTGTTGGTGGTGGTGATGGTGTTGGTGGAGGTAGCGATTGTGGTGGTAGTGGTGGTGATGGTGGTTAAGATGTCGTAATAGAAGTAGTAATCGTAGTAATAGTAGTAGTAGTAGTGGTAGGTGGGACGGCCGTGGCATTTTGAACTCTCTTAAACTCTCTCACCCTTCCCCCCCCTTACCCCTCTCCCACAACACTGATCTTACCTGGGAAGTAATTAGAGAGAGAGACAGACAGACAGACAGATAGATAGATAGAGAGAGAGAGAGGTTATAGGCTATGTGAACTGCTTGCCTTCCTCTCTGTCTGTCTTTCCTCTGACCCGCTCAAACATCCGCATAACGGAAGACAGACAGACAGATAGCTACATAGATAGATAGATAGACGGTAGATAGGTATGGCGGTGAGTGTTATATTGTTTTCTTTATCCTGTCTACATCTAGTATTCACTTCGGTTAAGGAAGCTCCCTAACACCTCTTCCTTGGCGATTTTTTTTTTTTTTTTTTGGATATGGGTGGTTAATATATGTTCGTTATTTATGGGGCGTATGGAGATCTTGGAAGGATTCATTTAACACAGAAGAGGACAGCATGGTATAACACACAGAATAAATCGCTTAGGAAGGGGTGATAGGGAGCTGTCTTAATTTACGAGAATACTGGCATAAGATGGTGTGGTCATTTTATATTGCTGTTGTCTGGCTTCTCGTTGCCGGTAATGCATAAACTATCACTACCATAACTCAAGAATATTGCTTATTTCCGTTTAGCAACTCTGATATCAGGTGACTGTGGAGAGTAGGGTAGGGCAGAGAGGGGAACGGGTGATGGGGGTGTGACAGGGAGGGGGGGCAGAGTGATGCAGGGAGCTTTAAACCCTTCCATGCAGTGATGTGTTTTTGTGTTTTACTCTTGCCATCTCGGTGTAATTTTATTCAGCTTAGGAGATCCCCTGTTTTTGAAAAAGTTAGTGTATCGAGTATGGTAGTTTGAAAAGTCTATTCCCAGATGAAATTGAATTCTTTAGGTGATAGCGTTAATGGAAAGTGAATAATATAGTCTGGTTAAGGGTAAAATGAAATAGTTTGCAGTTGGGCTGAGTCAAGTTTGTAGGGTGTAGTGCAGCAGATTAGTTAGTGGTATACCAAAGCAGGGTGGAATACGACAGGGGTAGGACATCAGTAAGACGTGAGGTGATGTTGTGTGGTGTGTGAGATACGAGATTGCGATACTTACCTTGCCAGTGGTCTGTGTATGAGATAATGATGCCTACCTTGCCAGTGGTATGAGTGCTGCCTGCACTGGGCCCACCTGGCGCCAGGCATTGTTGGCGCGACACAGCAGTGCTCGCAGGCATGGTGGGCGTGCCCGTGCCCTGGCATACAGTGTGCTGACGTCCAGACCCACCGGTGCCACTTGTGTCACCAGGGAGAACCATCTGTCTGACCAGTGGCCGGACCTGCTGCCACCCAGACTTCCCTCGTCCCACACCTCACCCTTCGCACGCATCACACGCTGCCGACGCATTCCTGCACCTGCCTTTGCACCCGGCCACCCCCAGGACCGCCTCGCCCGGTGTGAGGATGGGGGTGAGGGTGTTGGTGTGGTGGTGAGGGTGCCTCCTACCCCCCGAGGGCTAGTCGCTGTGGCGGGTCGCAGTGCTCGTGCAAGGAGTGGCAAGACATTGACCCGCTGTTGTGCACGACCCAGTGCAGTGAGGGCGGTGAGGGTGGCGTGCAGCTGATCTGTATCCAGCTGGGCCAGGGAGGACAGCATGGTGGCCAGGACACGGGTGGGGTGCTGGCCGAGGGCACGGCCAGTAAGTCTGTCCAGCATGGCGTCTAGCGTGGCAGGGTCAGCGGTAATGAGGGCGGTGTACAGGTGCTGCAGGGGTCGGTACACGGCGGGATGCAGTCGCACCGTGCCCAGCGCCGCATCGGACCCTCCCACCTCGGTCATCACACGCGTCCTGGCCTGTTGCAACCACTCTTTGGCAGCTGTGTTGTTGCCGTGAACCAGCTGCTGCAGGGTGCCCAGCAGGGTTTGCCACAGCAGTGGTATGGGAGTGGGGTCGGTGTCTGGGTCGGGGTGGGTGGTGAGTGCACGGGACAGCAGATTGGACACGTAGTGGGAGCTGTGAACCTTGATTACCATCTCATCCAACACCTTCTGCACCTGCCACTGTATCACTCGCTCGCTGAGTCCACCCGGCCCGCCCACCACATACTGATGGGCGGCGTACACCAGTATGGCCAGCAGGTTGAACACACCCACCACCAACACCACACCATCGTCATCACCACCCACATCATCCCGCCCACCCCCTGCAACGCTCCCGGAGTGAAACTGGCTTACAAAACGAGGTACCCCTGTCCTCACCACACCGTGCTGCGGCGGTCTGGGTGTGGTGCTTGTGGTAGTTGTGGTGGTTGTGGTGGGACGTCGTTTGGCGTGTGTGGCTGTGGTAGGACGTCTGTGGCTCTGTGTGGCGGCAATGAAGGAAGCTGGAAACTGGGAGAATAGGTTCTCGATTTTCTGTGAGGGGAAGCTTGTTTTACTGGGCGATAGGTCGCGGTTCTTGCCCAGATCGAACCCTGCTGTGATGGCCCGCGGTCTGGCCTGGGGCAGTGGACCCGGGTGCTGGACCAAGAGACCAGTAGACCCAAACCCGGACCCAAACCCGAGCTGTGGTACCATCGCCATTGTGGAGGAAGATCACTAAATCACACGAACACTGAACTAGGCGACATGATGAAGATTAATGACCACGTAGTCTCCCACTCCGTTTTATCTCCAAGTCACGTTTCTCTGTCTCTGTGTGTCTACCTGTTGCGAGAGGCCCAATCCCAGAGTTTGTATAGGGTGGCTGTGGCCAGGAAAAATAACATCCACTCAGGTTATATAATCCCACAGAATAATCCGGCAATCACTTCTGTGTTAACTCACTGCACTGTTATCCTTAAGCCAGTATTATTTTCCCAACCGTGATTCTAGGCTATCAACATTCACTATATGGTTTTACTTGCGACGGAAGGTATAGGAGAGCTTTGCGTTCTTACATTCTTACTCATCTTGCTTTTAATATACTTTCAACATCGGCAAGCATTTTTTTTTTACGTGCTTTCGGTATTCACTAAGGAATTTTTTTGCTCTATATTCCTGATGTGTTAATGAAAGGGCTTTAACGTGTGTGTAAGAGTCGTTTTTCTTTCAGTAATTATATTTGTTTATGGTCTTTTGGTATTGGTGGGAAGTTTTTGTTAATTATCTTTCAGTATTTTGGAGAAGCTCTTGTTACTACCGACTTGTGCAAGAATGAAGGACTGATTGGTTTTGTATGCCTTGAGGTGGAGTTGATGGGGTGGCTGTGTGGACTGGGTGAGACGCGGGAGTGGACTGGACAGTGAGCCACCCGCCTTCATTCACAGTACCTACCTACCTGCTTCCCTCCCTCCCTCTTCTTGCCTTCCTCTCTTCCTCCTCTTCCCTCCCTCCCTCCCTACACCCACCTCCTCTCTCCCTTCCTTCTCCACCTTCCTTTCTGCTCCCCCCTCCCCTCCTCCTCCCCTCCCCCCTTTATTTTAGTACATCTCATTCACGTCCTTTGTATTATTATTATTATTATTATTATTATTATTATTATTATTATTATTATTATTATCTGGATAAAGGCGCAATTTTACTCTGGTCTTAAAGTATCAGACCACCTAATAAGAATCGTAAGGTCTGTGTGGTTTGTGTAACTCGGGGTATCTAAAGAAACTCTCTCTCTCTCTCTCTCTCTCTCTCTCTCTCTCTCTCTCTCTCTCTCTCTCTCTCTCTCTCTCTCTCACGAAGGAAAGAGACAAGAGGGAAAGCATAATGAGTGAAAGAGGAAGATATATGATAAAATATATAATGGGTCTATAAGGAAGATTATTTGGGGGAAGAATTATAACTTTTTAATAGATATTTATTTTGTTACCCAGTTTATAACAACCCTCTCACCCTCACCTCCTCCCCCCCTTTCCCCTCTTGTATCTTCCCTCTCTCTTCCCCCCTCCCTTTCCCCTCATTCCCTCGTCTCTCTTCCCTCTCTCCCCTCTCCCTTCACTTCTCTTTCCCCTCTCCCTTCACTCCTCTTTCCCCTCTCCCTTCACTTCTCTTTCCCCTCTCCCTTCACTCCTCTTTCCCCTTTCCCTTCACTCCTCTTTCCCCTCTCCCTTCACTCCTCTTTCCCTTCTCCCTTCACTTCTCTTTCCCTTCTCCCTTCACTTCTCTTTCCCCTCTCCCTTCACTCCTCTTTCCCCTCTTCCTTCCCCCCACCTCTTTCCCTCCTGTCTCTTTCCTCTCTCTCCTCCACTCTCCTTCTCTCCCCTCTCCCCTTCCCCCCACCCTCTCCCTACAAATGGGGTGGGGGAGGGAAGGGGAGGGGTAAACAGGAGGCAACAGATGCATAAATGTAGGTGAGTTAACAGTAATTTGTCCACTTCTCTCTCTCTCTCTCTCTCTCTCTCTCTCTCTCTCTCTCTCTCTCTCTCTCTCTCTCTCTCTCTCTTCTTATATGTACACAGATACGCGTGAGTTAGAGATAAGCTGAGAAACATTTACAAGGAAAAATATGACAAGCAGATATCCCCAGCGGTGTCGTGTATTTGCATCTTCGGGGGGATGAGGTTGAGGCAGAGGTAGGGTGAGGCAGGGGAGGAGGAAGATGAGGCAAGGGTGTGGAAGAGGAATGGTGAAGCTGAGGGAGGAGGAGGCAGGAGGGAAGGGAGAGGAGGGGGCAGGGGAACGGAAGGGAGGCTAGGGAAGGGATAGGTGAGGAGGAGGCGGGAGAAGGTGAGGCAGAGGGTATGGTAAGGCAGAGGCAGGGGAAGGGTATACAGTAGGTGGTTCAGGAAAAGGCAGGGCGAGGGCGTGGAAAAGGTTGGGATAGGGTGAGGTAGGACAGGGTGTAGGAGGGAGGAGGTAAGTAGGTGGCTGAGACAAGCAGGGTGAGAGAGGGAGAGAGGCTGAGTTATGGTGAGGATGAGGTAGGGTGAGGCAGAGGCAGGGTGAGGTAGAGTAGGGTTTAGTAGAGGGTGAGGCAGACTTAGGGGGAGGGGGAGGCAGGTGGCTGAGACAGAGGCAGGGTAAGAGAGAGAGGTTGAGGTAGGTTAAAGATGGGGTAGGGTGCGGCAGAGGTAGGGTAAGGCATAAAGGTAGGGTGTGGCAGTGACAAGGGCTTAGGAAGAGGGTGCGGGTGAGGCAGAGGCAGGGGGAGGGGGTAAGGCAGGTGGTTGAGGCATGTTGTGTGCCTGACCCAGCCCAACTGACGCTCTCCTCTTGACCTCTCTCTCTCTCTCTCTTACCTCTTCCTGTCTCCTCTCTCTCCTTTTCCTTCCTCTTCTCCTTTTCCTTCCTTCCTCTTCTCCATTTCCCTCCTTCCTCTTTCTTTTTCCTTCATTCCACTTCTCCTTTCATTCTTTCCTCCTTCTTACTGTCCATTCCTTCTCTCATGCTCCTTGATACCCCTTCCTTCCTTTTCTTGTCTTCCTTCCTTCCTTCCTTCTTTCTTTGTCTTTTGGTAGATAATGATGATGATGGTGTGCTTATGTGTGTGTGTGTGTGTGTGTGTGTGTGTGTGTGTGTGTGTGTGTGTAATGGACAACACACACACACACACACACACACACACACACACACACACACACAGTCATGTCACCTATTGTGCTC
This sequence comes from Coenobita brevimanus, assembly GCF_032717465.1. NCBI lineage: Eukaryota > Metazoa > Arthropoda > Malacostraca > Decapoda > Coenobitidae > Coenobita > Coenobita brevimanus. Next base: position 38,060,924 of record NC_136974.1, read on the forward strand.
TAATGCCCACCGTCCAAACCAAGAAACAATTGACCACCGACGCATAGACCTGTTTGTAAGGCATTGGTGAGGGTGATTAAGTATTGTCTGTTTGGGAGAGAGAGAAAGAGAGAGAGAGAGAGAGAGAGGGTTGGAGAAGGATAAAAGTGTGTGTGTGTGTGTGTGTGTGTGTGTGTGTGTGTGTGTGTGTGTGCAGTTGAGTGACAAAGCAAGCAATCCACAAAACAGTAGTGGTATTTGCCATATGCTACCTCCAGTGAGGGGTCAGGTTTTGATCATCAGTCTTTTTCTACTCCACTATCATTGCCACTTATATGCCACAGAGAGAGAGGGGGGGGAAGTGATTGTGTGTGTGTGTGTGTGTGTGTGTGTGTGTGTAAAAGCAGTCCACGAAACTGAGCCGTATTTGCCATATGCTGCTTCCAGTGAGGGGTCAGTCACTTCTCCAGAACTCATTCACCCATAAATCACGTCTCCCCTGAACTTGAAATGGAAAAAAAAAAAGTACCATTATTTACCATTATCAAAACCATTAGCATTTCCGTGGCATGTGTAGGTGTGTGACGCCATCTGTTGCTTGTTAGGAGGGAACGGACCGTCTAAGCTATATCGTGCCTCGAAGATATATGGAAAAAAGGGAAGTAAATGCCATAAATAGTATATAGTAACTGTGGACACTCTAAGCACTTTTTCCTTCTTTAGTTACATTATTAATTTTGCATGTTATACCTGGACCCCTTCAGTGTGTGAGAGTTTATTTATATTTTGTGGACTGGTGGTGTGGTGGTGTGGTGTGGTGTGGTGGTGTGGTATGTAATGGTGGTGTGTGTTTGTTGTGGTGGTGTGGTATGTAATGGTGGTGTGTGTTTGTTGTGGTGGTGTGTGGTGTGTGATATAGTGGTGTAGAATAGTGGTGTGTGTGTGTGTGTGTGTGTGTGTGTGTGTGTGTGTGTGTGTGTGTGTGTGTGTGTGTGTGGCGTCATTTGGTGTGTGAAATGGAGTAGGCAAGGTGGGGTGGGTTATACTAACAGATGGGTTGACATATGGCAGCTGACCTCCGTTATGCGTGGGTCACAGGTCACGGTTACCCTTGTGTTATGCCCCGTTATACGAAGGCCAGGTCACTCACACTTCCGGTATATGACAGGTCACATGGAGGGGTGTTAAATTTCCATCTTATATTCGCAATGCTTTTTTGTTCGTATTCTCGTTGGTTGAGGAAGCTCCCTAACACCTTTTCCCAATCGATTTGTTTTTGTTCGTATTGTCATTAGTTAAGAAAGCTCCTTAACACGTTGTCGCAAGCGATTTGTTTAGTTTATTACCTTACTGTCATCTTCTGTGGTACATATCCATCCACTATCGCCATACTCTACATCAGTAACATACAAAAGGATATTAACCAGCCATATCCAAAAATAAATCGCTAAGGAAGAGGTGTTAGGGAGAATGTGAGCCCTAGTCTTATCAAAGGTAAAGGCCTCGTAACAGTGAGGTCAGAATGGCACATATTCCAACGCAAATTGTCTGGTTAAAAGTCGACCTAATTCCCCTCTTCATTGGGTCGGTTTTTAAGCTTAACGATTCTCATTGATAATTGCATCGTATCTGCCACTGAGAAGAGGAAGGACCAGAACGTATCGTAGTGTGTGTGTGTGTGTGTGTGTGTGTGTGTGTGTGTGTGTGTGTGTGTGTGTGTGTGTGTCAGAATATGAGTTGTATTTTAGGCGGTTCAAGGGGCCTCGTAGCAGTTCTTCCACAGCGATTTATTCTGCACAGTACACCTCAGTATCCTCTTGTATGGAGAGAGAGAGAGAGAGAGAGAGAGAAAGTCGTTCCATGTTATTATTGTCTTTTTTTTGTAGGGAATTAATAGAATGGGAAGAACTGACGAGATTAGGGTCGCGATGAGATTGACATTATTTTTGGGGGGTCATTACGGGGGAGAACGCATCAGTGTGTGTGTGTGTGTGTGTGTGTGTGTGTGTGTGTGTGTGTGTGTGTGTGTGTGGATTAATTCACACACACACACACACACACACACACACACACACACACATTGTACCTACTACTACTTAGGACCAATAAAAACCCAGCCGCTAACTCGTTAAGGTACATCTGTGTAGTGGGTTAGTGCTAGGGTGAGTGTATGAGTGTATGTATCTGGGTTTAGGGGTAAATGAGCCGTTTGTCCATATGTAGGTGAAGGTGTGGGGACTTTACCTGTGTTTTAATTGCTTGAACTGTGTTGTGGTGAGGCTGGGGTGGCAGTGTGTTGGGTGGGGTGAGGTAGGGATGTGTGTTGTGTGGTGTGATGAGAGTGTGGATGTGAGGGTGTGATGTGGTGTGGTGTGATGAGGGGGTGGCGTAGTACGATTTGGACATAGGTGTGGCGGTGATGTGATGCTGCTGTAGTGTGGTGTGGAGGGGTGTCACAATTTTGGTGGTGATGTGGTTTGTCTGTGCCGTGATGAGGTAGCACGACTGTGGTGGTGTGGTGTGGCATGGTCTGGTGGTGAAGGTGTGGTGTGGTGTGGGAACATGAGAGTTGTGGTGATTGGTTTGGTGTGTTTTGGTGATGTGGAATGGCTACATAACACAACCGTGGTGCGATGTGGGTTTGGTGAGGCGTGGGTGTAGTGTGGTGTGGTGTGGTGTGGTGTGATGTGATGTGATGAGATGAGGGTATGGTGTAGTGAGGGTGTGGTATGGCCAGATGACACAGTTGTGGTGGTGTGGTGTGGCGTGGGTGTGGTGTGGGAAGATGACACAGTTGTGGTGTGTTGGCGTGTCTGTGGTGTTGGTGGCAGGTTATTTGGTGTTCAAGCGTTATAACACCAGTTAGCCAGTGAACCTAATTTGTTGGTGTGACGACAGTTGTTCTTGTCTGCCTGCCTGCTTAACCTCCCTGCCTACGACCTGCCTGCCTGCCTTCTTTTATTTTTGTAGCCTATTCGTGCCTACCTGCATCCCTCTCTGGCTGGCTACCGACCTACCTACCTATCTGCTAACCTGCTTGCTTGTCTTTCTCCCTCCCTATCTTCCTACCTACCTCCCTTTCTGCCTTCCTAG
>NC_136974.1:38068995-38103995 GCF_032717465.1 Coenobita brevimanus
ATTTTTTTTCTCTTTGGATAATTTTCTCTTAAGGTGTGACTTTAAATCTCTCTCTCTCTCTCTCTCTCTCTCTCTCTCGTGTGTGTGTTGAAAGTGGGTTATGGAAGGTAAAATTATACAGGAGACTATTTATAACTATTATCCAAATATTAGTTTGTTGAGAGAGAGAGAGAGAGAGAGATTCGTTCATCAAAAATAACAATCACTAACGACATTATGGTGATGATGATAATAATAATAATAATAATAATAATAATGATAATAATAATAATAATAGTAATAGTAACAACAACAATAACAACAACAGAAGAACGAGAGGAACAAGAACAAGGAAAGAAGAGAAACAAGACGAAAAAAGCAAAAGACAAAACATACAAAGAAAACAAAATACACCAAATACAAAACAGAATCAACAAAAAACAAACAAACAAGTCCCTCAAACTTATAAAAAAATTAGTTCCCTGTCGTCCCATTTATTTTTTCGTGTTTTAAAAAATTGAAAAAGGGCGATCGGAAAATATTAGGTGTTATTTAAAATGGTTATGTGAGCAGGTGCGTGTGTGTGTTTGGAAATCGTGTTTGGAGTGTTGGGAGAGAGAGAGAGAGAGAGAGACAGAGAGAGAGAGATGGGGGATGTACAGAGGTGAGTGCTGTATTTTTATGACACGTTGAGGATAGTATTGGCGTCTGAGAGAGAGAGAGAGAGGTATTGGTGCGAGTAAAACTAACACCATTAGCGGGAAAATCGTGCGTATATCAGTGTGGTCGCTGCTGTTACCCCTCATTGGCTGTGTGTGTGTGTGTGTGTGTGTGTGTGTGTGTGTGTGTGTGAGAGAGAGAGAGAGAGAGAAATAGACAGACAGAGAGACAGAGGGGGGGGGTAGAATCACAATGATGGAAATTGAAAAGAACGAAGAATCAGAAGCGAGAAAACAGTACTTGAGAGAGAGAGAGAGAGAGAGAGAGAGAGTCATAAGTCACGAAGCAAGCTCATTATGACAGTCATCAGATCGACATTATAGTGTTTGTCCTTTTCTGCTTCTTTGAATTTAATGAGTTTTTTGCGTAGATTTCATATGAGGAAAGTGACAGGTATTCTCTCTCTCTCAAAAGGGCATTAGGGTATCAGTGTTTGTGATACGTGCTCTAGTCTTCTTCCCTTTCCCTCCCCCCCCTCCCTCTTTCCCTCCCTCCTTCTCTTCTCATTCCCCCCCTCCACCCCCCTTCTTCCCCCCCGTCACCCCTCTCTCCCTCTTTCCGCATTCCGTCACTTCCTCTTCAGCCACTGTTCTCTCTCATCTTCTTGATGCTTTTCTTTCTTGTTTATGTACATCTCTCTTATTGTCCCACACTTCTGACCCTCAAGTTTCCTGCACCTGCCTTCCATTCTTCTCCATGCCCTTCGCTTCTCTTGTCTCCTGTTCTCCTCTCCTCCCCTCTCTTTTCTCATCTCTTCTTTTCTGCTCAGCTCTTTTATCTTCTCTCCCCTTCTCATCCCTTCCTCTTCTCAGCTTTTTCTTCTCTTCTCTTCAGCACTTCTGTCTCCTCTGCTCCTCTCCTGTTCTCTCTTTTCTTTTCTTTTTCTTTTTCTATTTTTCCTCTCCTTTCCTCTTCTCTCCCCCCATGTCCTTTCCTTGTTGCTTCGCTTCTCTCTTCATGATAATGGTGAGGATGATGATGATGATGATGAGGAGGAGGGGGGGAGGAAGAGGAAGGGAAGGATTAGATTATGATCAATGTGGTGATGATGATGAAAGTGGTTATTTTGGTAATGAAAATTAATATTATGATGATTGTGATGATAGTCATGATTAATAACTACAGCAGCAACACAGTTCACCACCACTGTCTTCCCTGGAGGATAGCAGTGATGTTGACATGTTGTTTTATACTAATGATGATTGTTTATAGAACTCAGTAGCATCCTTGTCCCTCACAGGAAGGCAGTGAGGTAGACATGTGGTTGTGCTGCAGGGATGTGGTGGTGGTGGTGGTGAAAGTAACAGCGATAGTGATCATGTTTTACACTAATGAATTCAGTGCCAACAACTCACCACCACTCCCTTCCCTACAGGATGGTGGCGAGGTGGACACGTGTGGTCGTGGTGCAGAAGTGTGGTGGGTGTGGGGTGCCTGTGAGCGCCTAGGTTGGGGGCACGAGACACGTTTCACGGCTGTGGTGCTGTTGGACCGCCTCCTCCACCGCGTCAGGGTCCCTCCTCGATACCTGCATGCTGTTGCTGCTGCTGCCGTGTTCCTCGCTGCTAAAATACATGAGGAGGATGAGGTACCGTACACACATGCACAAAAAACTTGCAGTTTTCTAGGATTTGCCAAACTGAGGTTGTTAGGGATGTAAAAAAAAAAAAAAAAAAGTTTTCAGAGAGTAAGAGAGTTATGTGAGAACAAAGGAGCATGGAGTTAGTTTTGTCATGGTCACCCTGGTTGGAGGTTACCGAGGTGGGAGCAAGACATGCGAGATGATAACACAAAAAGGTAGAGCTCACATACGGTCCACACAGTACCATTAGTCTGGTGGTTCTAGAACAGGTACACTATACAGTAGTGTTTAAGCAAAATGATGATATATGATATAGGAGCACACACCACCTTAACAGGCTCCTTAGACTTGAGTGTGCAGGTGGATTTGTGGTGATGTGTGAAAAGAATTTTTTGGGGAACATTCCACAGGATATTTAAGAGTATGCATGAAGTTTTTGCTGTTATGATAGAAGATATCAGAGAGTCCATAAGAGGATTATGGGAAGTAGGTAGTTCGAATCATGTAAGTATACAAACAGTAATTGCTGCTTTTCAGTAATAGTAATAAGTCTTTATATAATTTTTTCATTTTTATGTTCTTTTTTTATATTTAAGTTATTAGTACAATAAATGATAGAAGAATTAATGCCTATATAGCTGATGTATCAATTTTCCAAAATTTACAGTACTGGTTGTATGGATAAAATTGTGATATTTGGAACAGGCCTCTGTCCTGACAACTAAGTGCTGTGTTGTAGATGATATTTCTGTGTATTGTAGGTGGTTTTTCTGGTATGACACTGTGCCTATGAATTGATTGTTTATGGTGTGTGTCAGAATGTTCCAGCGACGGTTGAGGTGGTGGAGCGTGGTGAGATGCGGTGCAGCTGGCGTGAGTTGCTGAGGATGGAGCGAGTGTGTCTGGACAAGCTGGCCTGGCGTCTGCCCTACACCTCAACGCTGGACCTCCTGCAAGTCCTACACGCCCTTGCCATCACTACTGCACCACGCCATGCTCACATCTCGAGGTATGTTTTGGGCTATCACAAATTTATATTACTGTATTCTTATCGTACTAGTGTAAACTAGAGTTATGTATAGACAGCACTGTAATAATAACTTTTTTTATAGCATCATTTTCATGGCACTTATAGCAGACATCGAGAAAGGATTGCCTGTATCACAGTTTTTAGAGTTATGTTGTACTTGTGTCTCTCTCTGATCTTGACAAGAAGCATCAACAAGTGCATCAAGCTAATCCAAATTCACTGACTCATGAGTACATCAAGGTAATCCAAATTCAGTGATTCAGGAGTACATAAAGCTATTTCTATTTCACTGTTTCAGGAGTGGGTCACCAACACATCAACTGGGCCAGTTAACGCTGCGTCTGTGGTGCGTGGTGGCCAGTGGTGGCAGTGGGCGGGTGCGACCGTCAGTGTTGGCGCTGGCACTGTTGTCACTCGAGCTAGACCAGGCCCACACACCAGAGCCAGGACTGGTGCTCTGGCTACAGGCATTAACACAAGTATGGCACAGCAAACCTGCCTAGCCACCTACATAGAGTCAACCTCAATCCTGGAGGGGGTGGCTACTGAGAAATCTCTTTCATGTCACCCACTCCTCTACAGTCAGGCTGCCCTGCCTCCATCTGACAACTGTCTTTACATGTACCTGTTCACCCCATCCTTCCATGTCATCCCAAGTCTTCCCCTTGCCATTCTTTGTATCCACTTCACTCTTTTATTTTCTCCTTGGAATTCCCTCATTCTTTGCCTTAGTATGGGTGGATGTTCTTTGTGTTATCATTATCAAATTCCCAGTTCTATTCCCCCTTTCATAAATCGAATGGCTGGAGTTCAGAAACACAAAAGAGGAAAACACGAAAGTTGGAGAACTAATGTGGAACACTGCCATTGAATAATATGTCATAAATTTGAAAATATTGTTGAACTTGATAGTCAGTGAAGAGAATTTGATCAACAAATATGTACAGTTTTTCATTGTTTATTGAGTTGTTTGACTTGTATTCAAAATTTATCACTGTACACCGACTTACTAATATGTATGTACTGTATTCATAAGGTCCATCTTTGTTTATGGAACTCTTGGTTCTTAGGTCAGTGATGAGGAGTTGTTGAATGGGCGGGCATTGGTTGAGGAATTACTGCAGACGACCACCCTGCCTACCACCACCACCACCACACCACCCCTGCCAGCCCTCGTGCTCCCTCCCCTCACACCCACACCGTCCACCACCACCCATCCCTGCCCACCCTCACGACCCAACAAGCGCAAGGTGGCTCAGTCCTTGGAGAGTGAAGAGGATATGTATCAGGACATCAAGAAGCTCTATGCATATGAGAAGGTCCGTCACTATGATGAGAAGCAGTATATGATATGTTAGAGTGATAAATATACATACATTCAGATTCACTCACATCTATATTTTATTCTTGCTGACTCAGGCTTACAGTGACCTGTATGTAGTATTGGGTATAACTACAGCAGTACCTTGTTGTAAGGAGCCATTATTTAAAATCATTATTGCTACTAGAGAAGTCTTAAATAAATTACTAAATGACTTTAAATTGATGTTACATTGCCGTCGTTCATATGAATATGTTTTTCCAGTATAATCCACATTTTACAATATTATTGATTGTATAAAAAATGTTGTGATGTATGAGAAAGTATCCTTGGCCTGTATGAAGGAGTTTATGGATATATGGTTAGTATTGATATTACAGGGCACAGGTGGAGTGGCATCACCAAGCAAACACCAGCATACAGAGAGCCAGGAAGACATGGATGACACTTACACTGACATCCACCGCCTCTACACCTCACCCATCCCACCCCAAAGCCCCCTCCCACTGTCATATGAATCTCTTCCCATGCCACACGGCCCTCTGCCAATGCAACACAATTCCCTTCAATCACAGGAGTCTCACCCTCAGCCAATTGAGTCCCTTCTAACACCAGTCAGTCCACTGCTTTTGCCACAGAACTCTGCTCCTCCACCACATGACCCTCTCCCTCCAGCTCAGGCATCTGTAGATCTACAACTGACTACCTCATCCACACCAGCAACGGAAATCTCAGTGCCAACCAGCGAGAAGGCCGTCGCACCCAAGAAACGCCGACGCAGGAAGTCCAAGCCTACCTTCAAGGCCAAAAACATGAAGAGCTGTCTGAAGCAGGCCCTCAAGATCCCTTGCAAGATCTCACTCATTGCCACCAAGAAGATCTTTGAGGAGGTGGAAGAAGAAGAAGAAGATGAGGAGGAGATGGAGATTGAGGAGGATGAGGGCGAGGGTATCGAGGAGGAAGGTCCATTGGTGGAACCAGTGGGGCTGCTTAAGTCTCCCGTCTTCTCCCCAATGAGCCCAGAGTTCCCCGACATCAGACATCATGTGGTCAGGAAGGAAGGTATGAATGTTTTTAATGCCGAAGGAAGATATGGATGTTTATATGCCCTCCGTACCTGTAGTTATTGTTAATGATATGATGGTATTTAGCTACAAATGAGTTGCCTCCATGTCACCCTGCCCTCCATGGTATATGATGAAACTCTTAGTATTCATGGTGGTGGTAGAGATGTAATACTGTTAAACACTGTTGTGTAATGATGGTAATGCTGTTGCATTTACAGATGTGTGCTGGATGGAGCATGCACAGGAGGTGGCAGAGCAGGTGTACCGGCCTCTTACTTATGCCCAGGTCCTGCGCCTGCATCTCACACCTCTCACACGCGCCCTTGGGGTATAAATCTGTTCTCACCCCTCCTTCACACACATTCTAACTCCTCTTTTCCTTATACACTCACATCCTTTTCCACCACCCACATCCTTGCCCCTCATACACACTGACACCTTCCTCCCTCCCTCTTCACCTCTCACACATGCCCTTCCTTCCACCCACACCCTCCTTATCACTTCCGCTTTCCTTCACACCTCTTCCTCATACACACTTCCTGCCCTCCCTTCCTCAGCCTCCTCATCACATTTGCCTGCCTCTCCTCTCACCTTCGTCATTGCATTTTTATCTCTCTTGGATTTTCTTTTCATCACACTCTGCTGTTCAACTGTTACCCTTATTATCCGTCTCCCTTACCTTTTATATCACACTCATTGTGCCTCCCACTTACCATTTTCATTCTTCCCCCCCACCCTATTTCCCCTCCCCTAAACCCTTTCCCCATTTCTTCTTCCTTTCTCGCTCTCATCACACTTTTTTCCCTCCCTACTCATCATCCATTTCGTTCCCATCTTCAGTCCCCACTCTAACGTCACATCCCCCGATTTTCCAACACATGCACACTCTCTCTCACTTGCCCTCGTCTCTCTCCTCCCCTTCATACCCCAGCATAACACAGTAAATATGGAAGTCTGTTGTCCCCTTTACTGTACCCCAGCCCTCTTCCTCATATTCCCAGAATCCCACTATATACCCAGATCAGACTCCATGCCATTTCTTTATCTCACTCCCTCCCTGTTACTTCCCATCTTCTTTCCACATACCCCAAATGCCACAGTCATAAATACAGAAGTCAAACTCCTTGTTCCCTCCCCACAACCTTCTCCCTCCTACCCTTAAAATGCCACAATATATACCCATGTCCAACCTGAAGGCATTCCATTTACCCCGCACCCTATGAAGGTCAGTGAGACGGTGTCCAGGTGTTAGTTCATAGTCCGAATATCGTAAATTAGTGTACGTTCCTCCACATGCATAGTCCCAGTTTGTATACCGCACGGCAGAGTTCGTGTGGGTGTTTCAGTGTTCAGTGTTATTATGTAGTTTTGTACATTGTGTCATAGTGCCACAAGTGATGTATGGTGAGAGGAAAAAGCGTCTTCCTGAGGTTTGGTGCATGTGTTGGAGAAAAATGTTGAACCCTTTGAGGCGTGCATTTGTCTTAACATAATTCACGCTAAAGTCCTCTGCATTCTGTTTAAATTACATCAAAACTATTTCCAGAAGATCTTCATCAGCAACATTACAAACCTGAATTTAGTACTGGCATGAAACTTAGAACAAGAATATAACGCAGTACTTTGAACAGTATGTAGTAAGATCCATTGTAAATGCAACACTGCTAATTTTTAGGACAAATGATGACTCCAGTGTTCATTATGTTAGATAAAACTTTTTAATTTTAGTTAATGATTGATGATGATGTGTGGTAAATATTTTCTCACCAAACTAGAAAGATGTTTATTTCCCTAGCCATACTGTACATATAAGTGTTCTTAAGCCCAGATTATTGAGCAAAGTATGTCATTGGGTTTGGCCCTTTAGTACAATAATGTCCTTTGTAAGTTACTCCTGCAACCCCATGACAGTTTTATTCACTACCAGAGATCTCCCTGTAGCTGAATAAATTGTCTGGCAGTAGTGAGAATTAAATACAGAAGGCGTCCGTGTACTGGAGGTATTCTCATGTTCATATCAAGACAGACTCCTCCCCTCCCATCCTGATCAAGTCTTGGTCCTGTACACTTGTGGACATAGGAGGCTTCAGCTTTCCTCTGTCTATGACCTCTTGATATACTCTTAGATTTCACTACAAGCAGTATCAGTATTGAAACTATATAATTAACATCCAAGAGAACATAAAGGTGTAATATAACATCTTTATTCTCTTGCTTGTTAGTTATGTAAGATTTACATAACATACAGGGGAATATTGATATGTTAGGTGTGCAGTATATCAGTGAGGAGGAGTTTCAGGAGTAGGTAATGTTGGGTGGGAGAGAGACACATTTTAGAGCTTGAATTCTTACTTTTCTTTAACATTTTGGCTGACACAGACTCTTTGGTGGGTTCTGTATAGCCCAAAATGTTAGAGAAAGTAAAGAATTCAGGCTCTGATCTTCTCTCTCTCATCCAACATTTCAAGGTTAATGAGTCTTTTAACCCCACAAGAATACCCCTCTTGGAATACTGTTGTCTTTTCTATCACATAGTAATATATATATTTGATAAAGATATTTTCCAGTCTTGTATTACCTCTTGTATACATACTCTGATACAGAGCTTAATGTGAGTCTTGTACCAAAGTGAAAGACATAGTACAGTCATGTTAATAAAACTGAGTATGTGAAGGTTAGACAAAGCCCTAATTTTTGATGGTCATTTTCAAAACCCATGTCAATAAAGGAACTGAACCCTTTCTACTCTAACTTGACTTAGAATTGACATCTCTCCATATTGAATGCTGAGTTGTAACAATGGACTGTCATGAGAATATGATGTTAGTCTTTAAGAAATGCAATGGAAAGAGTATAGGGCTGTAGTAATGTCTTTTTTCTGCCAGTGAGCTGTGTGAAATAATTTGCAAAAACATGAAAATCTGCACCAACCAAAGGATTATAGGTAGACTGTATTCTACTTTACACAGTGCAGTTTGCAGGAAGATGGAAAGGTCAAATTCATTTTCTGCTTTGTGTTTCAGTGGTTTCAAAAATTTAGGACTCCCTCTATCATGTTTACTCTCCTTGCTTTCTGACTGTATCTCACTCCATCCTGAGATGGGAAAAGAGGTTTAGATGATGATGATGGTGGTGGTGGTGCTGTCAGAAATTTGGGGCATGTCTTACATTTTGCAATCTCTGTTTTAATAACAAGACTGATATACTGTTATTGTACGTTTATATAGCACCGTATTGTATCATGCTTTAGCTTGCTATGACTTGGATCACTGAAAACCCGGTCAATTTTTTTATCTTTTTTTCTTCGAACTAATGCCAGTTGATTTTATTTAGTATTGGGAAGACCTGTCACAACCCAAAGAGTCTTCCCCTGGCTGAATAAAATCTAAGGCAGCCACAATGAAATAAGGAAATAAATCATCTTAGTAAATGTAGTAAGAGCAAATGATACCCTAAGACAAACCCAAATAGTATAAGCGTTGTGGCCAGTACCAAGGGGAGTAGGCTGATCATCTACCCTTCATTGTAATGGAGTGTGTAGTTTAGTCTTGTCCCCCTACACCTCAGAAGGGGTAATTTGGAATTGGCTGTTGTATCTCTTGTTCTTGTACGGTGTCTTCGTTATAAGTTGCCTTTTTGATGGTCTTATGGTATTTTGCTGGAGAGGGACACCTTCTTGTGGTGGCACAGATATAACCAGGCAGCTTCACTTCCTGTTTATACTAATGGCCTTCATCTTCCACCTTATCCTCCAAAAGGAAGATGGTGGGATGCAGGAGGAGGACATTATTTGCCTGAAATCCACTGCCTGCACATTCAGAAGAATCTGGAGCTGGAACTATTACTCCTAGTATTTCTAAGGCCACAGTATATTGCAGAAAAATTGTCTGTTTCAGTTTTATTGTTGTGTATAAAGCCAGTTTGCCATTTACCCAGATTTACAGTACCAGGTATATGGAAAAAGCTGTGATGGTTTGGAACTGATTATGAATGCCTCTGTGGTATTTTCTTGTTGCATTTCATGTATGTTTCAGAATATCATAATTGTTTCCATACAGGTGGCAGTGTAAATTGGGGTATGTAGGTCTTTTTTTGTAATGTACTGTGGATTTAAAAATAAAAATAAAAAAAAACATAAAGAAAAAAAATAAAGAAAAAACAAAACAAAAAATAAAGAAAAAAGAAAAAGGCAATATATAATGAGGACATAATACTGACATTCTCCCATGTGGATTAAGTCTTTCACCACTTTGCTGATATCTCACTGTGTCTGTGTTCTCACCGTGTGTCACAGCAAGAAAAAAAAATTACGGGATCAATTATTTGTACATTGATGTGCGGTCAGAGTTTTGCATTATTCCTATATAATGGTGAACTGTTATTTCTGGTCACCCTCTGCCTCCTATCACTAGCTGAATGGGAGTGGTTACCAGGGTTTTGCAATGGATGAAAACTTGTTGATGGTCGTACGAAGTATGTCTAGACTGTACAAGTAATAGTATCATTGGGGACTGTTACTTGTAAAACCTATACTTTTGTCTACTTGATCATGGCCAAAAATTGTGATATCCACTGTTACTTGACCTAAATTTGTGATCTGTGTGTCATGAATGCTGAGCTGTAGCAAAAGATTAATGCCTTAATATTGTGTTGGTCACAAAGAAGTGCTATAGAAAGGGTGTGGAGTCATTGTGTTGTCGTATACTATCATTGTGCTGTGGGAAACAAGCTGCAAAGGGTAAAAAGTCTCCACCTAGTCAAGGTAGTTGAACTAAAGTGAAGTTTCGGACTGCCACGTTAAACCCTCTTAGTCTTGTGTCATTTTATTTACTGCCTATATTCTTGTTTTCTCCAGACAAAAAATATTTAGCCTGGAGAGATGTCTGGCAAGGAAGGGGTAAATGAAGGCTATATCTAACCTCTTTAGTAAAAAAAGCGGAGGTGAGAAACTGATTGGAGCTAGCAAGAATAAACTGCAAAATACATATGTCCTCAGATTGAGTGGGTTAATATTGGACAATAGATCTTCATTCTCTGCCAAACCCTGCCTACGTCTTCCCTCCAGCCAAGTGTAGGTTTAGAGGATGAGGTAAAACTGTGGCTTAGCAGTGTAGAAATTTTTGTGTCAGGGTGCGTGATAGCTTGTGGTAGATGAAGGTGGTACTTTGATATGTCGCAGTACCTTAGAGCCTTGGTGTATGTTTGTGTTTATGAGGACTCTTAGACATTCAGTTCCCTGACCTAATCCAATCTATCCTAATTTAGCTGTACACTTAACCTAGTCTAACCTGTCATAACCTAAAACCTAACTAACAACTGCTTGTGCTCCCCACTTAAAGTTAAGAATGTGTACAGGCAACATACAGTATATAACTAGCTTTATAAGAAGCATCTGTAAGTTGGAGAGGTTGTAAACCCAAATAACATGTATTTTTTTCCCTTCAGAACAATTTAATTTGATCATGAACAATGTTATGTGTGTATGTAATGCAGCAGAACTTTAAGTGAGGAATACTTGCATATGTAACTTGACCTGACTTACTGTATATTAACTCTTGAGCCCAGCCTTGTGTAACATAAACCACCCAAACTAATGTCTCTAAAGTCATGGCATGAAGATAAAAGATGTAGATTAAAAAGAAATGTTTATATGTCTTAAGTTTGCTTCTGAATCTTATCCCACCCCATGACATAGATGGGAAATGGGTAGAGATGATTGTGATGATGATGATGGTTTTATTGATAATGGTGATGTCATAAGTGTACATTATCAGTGCCCTCAGAACACAGTATGAGTCATTAGCTTAATACTGTAATCATGTACTGTACTTAGTGACTATGGGGTTGAGTAGCAGCAGTATATTTCCCTGCCAAAGATTACAAGGAATTACATAAACCGAGAATATCAAAGAGTTGGTTGATGAGTGAATAAAAGAAAGGCACCATAGTATTTAAGGGGCCAAAATACCAGTATGTTGACCCGGTGAGCTTCGAAGGAATGAAGAATGTTTTATGCATTTATTTTACAACATTTATTTGGCTGTGTTATATTATCTGAACGATGCATTATTAACAAACATATTATTCGTAGTTACGCAATGTGCATTCTTGTAGCATAATGAGCTGTGTATGGTAGTCATTGCATATGCATTATGCCAGCATCATGAAATGGTGGATAGGTAACAGATAAAGTACACTCAGTGTTTATCTTAGTACCCAGTATGCATTATCAGTAGGAACTATGTACTGTATCATAATTTCTTAGTAACGGTATGCATTTAATTTGATGTCATTATAGTACTTGTAAAGTTCTTGGTATTTGTAGAGATAATGAGATAAGGTTGAGGGCTATATTCTGTTGAGATTATGAGTCTTTCTTAGCACCTCATCCTCAGTAGTTTGTTCTGCATAGTACATTTTATTTCTCTATTTTCTTCTCAGTAACAACATACAGAATCCCACAGTATTTTTGAGAAACTTTGGGAGCTTAATATAGGGCTAATTTTGAGTATAAGAAAATGCTATATCAACATGGGTTCCTTTTCTGAAGTTACAGAACTACAATAATTTATAACCACATGGACAAAAATGGTCTCCCTGATAATTAACCCATGAAGTCATTTATATAAACTTTACAATAAGATTCAAAGATATGTACTGTATAAGTTTTATGATTACTCACAGATGTCCCAGTGGTGCTAAGGTGTCGTAACTAGCATTAAAAAGAGAGAGAGTGAGAGAGGAGATGGTCTAGAAAGTATCATACTCTTAGTTAATTACAAGATTGCAGCGAACATTAAGTCCATCAATCCAGTGATTATTTTATTTTATTTTTTTAATTAATTTTTTTTTTTTTTTTTACCAGACAATTTTCTTCAGCTTAAGGGAGATCTCTGTTAGTGAAGGGAGTTAATGAAGGCTGTATCTAACCCCTCTAGATTAAAAAGTATCCTCTTACTCTGGCAAAACTTAGAAGATATGTCTAGTTGTGAAGGGGTTAATGAAGGCCATATCTAATCCCTCCAGTTGGAAAAGTCTGTCCTAAGCTGAATTAATCTCTGTGGAAGTGGGAAGAATAAACAAGAATAAATCACTGGGTTATAGGAGTTAAGAGTTGCCACCAAGTTGGTATGATACAGAATATAGAATGCCAGATTAGAAAACTCAGAAATGAAGTTGCCAAATCAGTGTTGCTAGGTATGCCAAACTTTAAATGTTACTCGAAATATGCTAAAATCCCACTAATCTTGAGTCACTAAAATACTGATAAAATCTAGAATGTATTGACAGAATATCCTTATAATTTTTGTAATATTGCTAGATTTTGTACTGGTAGTCATCAAAACTTGGCTTGAGATAGATGTGGTGCCAAACGTTCAAATGAGGATGACAAACTAAGTTTGTTTTCTCACACTTTAATCTCTGATGGGATCAGCAAGTGAAATTATTGTTAAGTGTAATTTCTATCTCTTTATATAACTGAATGATGCCTGGTGGTTTAATGGGCTAAGGTGCTCCAAGCAGATGGAGCTGTTATGGGTTCCGTCGGAGGGGTGGTTGGGGTTTCTTTCTCACAGAATGCCACTCGGACAAGTGAGGCTGGTCACTGTTGCCTTAAATGTCAGGACTGAGAAGCCCTGCCCCAGATGCCTGTACTTTTTCTTGTATGGAGCAGATTGGAATTGTGTGATGTCGATGATTTCAGTTTATTAATGGTTCTGATCATAGGAATTACTTGGGCTTCAGTTACTGGGAAAGAAGAAGAAAGCAAACACAAAGGTAATGTACTGTAGTACATTACACATATATCAGTTTTATTTTTATATATTACTGATCACAGGAACAGTGTATGCATTGTAGTGAGCAGGAAGCACATAGCAAAAAAAAAAATCCATTGTGCAAAGAAAGTAGGATTATTGTTTATGTTGTGATGATGAATGGTTTTTATCGTGTGAACTGTTTACATTGCAGTGTCAACTCAGATATAAAACAGGAACACTAGAAATTCTTGTCAAAAGGAAAAAGTTAAGTAAGAAGTATCGTTACTCCTCTGTATATCAGATGACAGGAATTATTTAGCCTGCAGTTACTGGACAAATAGAATATAAGAAAATTGTACCAAGAGCATAAGTTAAGGTTGAAAGTCTACATTAATAATATTTGGCATTTTTTCTCTAATGCCACACATGATCTCTGCATTTTAATATTTGTGTGTCAGTATGAAGTGAAAAATGAATTACAGTAATTGTTTAGAAAGTCAACTTGTAAGATATACATCACAAATTATGCATTGTGTTTAAACTTTTGTGTCAGACTGTCATTTGCTTACAGTCTGTTGGGCTTACTAGACTCCGTGGCATCTCTTCCTCGCCAGACTTATTTTGTGTATATGACATGATGATATTCTTTTGTACACATGTGAGAGGCATACTGAAAAAGATCTTGAAAGAGGTCACAGAATGTGACCTCGGGGATAAGGGACTGAATAGGAATACTGCCAGAGATCAAACAGTGTGGAGAGTCACCATGAGGTGACCAAGGCCAATGCATGCAAGTATGTTGGAGCCTTGTAAACAATACGAACAGTATGAAATGATACGAACACATGCATACTACAGTATATGGATTTTTAAAGATGTAAACAACATGCTGAGGAATATTAACACTCAGGCTAGACTAGTTCACAGCTGAATCCTCTGAAATACTAGACTTTTCTCGATCATGAGAGAAGTAATGGTGCCAGTGTTAAAACTGTACTGTTCTGAGCTGAATAAAATTGTCTGATGGTACTCGGAGCAGAATATTGGAGCTTTCCAAATCATGAATGAGTTAAGATGAAATATGTATCCTGGCATACCATATCTTCATGTGGGAATAGTATGTGAAATAAATGGAAACACAGTCACAAGGGAAGTAATGCCAGGAAGCCTATTAAGCCATATTGAAATATAGCCCAATGTTTCCCAGCAGCTGTACATGAATCAAGTGTCGTAAATGTTGCTGTGTTGGTCATAATGTCGAGTCAGTAGCTTATTATTACTATACTGTTTTTTTGTCATGTCTACAGTAGAGGATAAGTTACAGCATATTGAGAATTATCGGCAAATAGGATTATTTTGAACTTAAAGAAGACAAGTGATATTGAAGAGTACAAGTATTTTATCCAGTAATGAGAATGTGCAGATGAATTTCAAGCCATATTGCCGTGTTGCGTATCTCGGAGTTTTTCTGTTTTAATTTTGTATATAATTTTTTTTCTGTGTTTTATTTTCACAACTGTCACTCCACAGCTTTATTGTTTATCTTTGAATTTGGTTTTTATTTCGTACTGTACATAATTTTACCTTTTTTCTATCACCATCTTTTAGTCTTCATATATGTCTTTATTATATGGCACTTTTTTTTTTTTAAGAGTACGGTTGTTTAATATTGCAGTCCTAATTAGTTTTCTAGATGACTTCTGTATCTTTCTTTCGCCACTATTTTGAATTTCAGAAAGTAATTTTGTATATACCACCTATCTTGCTCCACCACTGTTGTATCATAAAAAAATTCTCTGTTGTTTAGTAGTTTTGTTTAGTTTATCTTAGAAATAACTGATTGTTTATCTCCGAAAGTCACCATTGATTTGTGTACAGTGAGAGAAATAAGTGTCTTCCCAAAGTTTGACCAGTACATAAGGGGGAAAATGAACCATTCTGAAACTTGCTCTAGACGAGACAGGGTTTTTCACAGTCTTTTGCCAGTTGTAAAATTTCTTCAGACGGAACTAGGAAGATGGTTATTTCTCTCGCTCTCTCCACATTGACTGGTGTATCATTCGTTCTGCTCGGATTCTACAGTTCCTTCTTTATGTTTTGCTCAAGAGAACAACAAATTAACCCAAGCTAGTCCCTGAACAAGCATTTTGTGCACATCTCAGCTCATTGCTATTAACAATCTCATTTTTTTTTTTTCCCTTTTGTATGTTGATGTTTACTGATTCTGCCTACTTGCCTCTGTTTATCTACCTCTTTACCTGTCTGCTTGGTCTTCTACCTGTTTGACATGGTCTGTATGTTTATTTTTTGTAGCATTATCCTTTATGTATCAACATGCCAATTTTTACCTGTCTTTCATTCTTATATACACGTTAGTTTTATATCTTCCCTACCCACATACCTGCCTAGTTTTTTTTAATTCTTTACTCACCTTCCAAAGCACTTCTTTTGCCTTTTCCTATTTCAACTGCATTCCTTCATTGCTTTGTACCCAATTTCTCTCTTATATCCTTCAACTATACCCTCATGTCCCTTTGTTAGTCCATCTTTCCACCTGTTCAGTCTATCATCAAGCCCAAAAAACAAAACATAAAAAAGAAAAAAAAAATGAAGCTGAGGTTGTGCACTCCTCGATGGCCGGTCATATGTGCGGCCGGCTTGAGGCTACGAGGCAACTGATTGTTACTTTAAGCTTGGCTGAGAATAATGGCATTGCTTTCATCTCGGCACTGAAATGAAGGCTGAAAATTGGAACCTAAGATTTTTTAAAAAATCTATTTAATGTTGGTATATACTATGATTTGCAACAATTTTTTTTTTTTTTATTATTATTATTATTATTATTTTATTTTTTGATTATGGTATTTGCTATGATTTATACCAGTGTATTTCCATTTCTGGTATTTTGATATATTTTTGTATGCTATTTGTGTATTGTATGTTGATGTAATCGGTAGAGATAACATAGAAGGGAATAATGCAGTGTGTTTCAAAAGTCTGAAGATCTGCCTAATGCCAAACTGTCAGTGTGTGTTTGTGTTTTTCTTGTTTTAAATTGATAATACTTTATAGTAGTTTCAGCTGTCTGTCCTAACTTTATTATTATTGTTATTACCTCATTACAGGAGGTGTCATTAGTTGAATATAATTTTGCGGTCAAAGCGAGCATAAAGGAAGGAAAAAAATTGTTTGAAGAAATTTGCTGTAACCCCTTCAGTCCAATGGCATATTTTCCATTTATTTGTGCAGGCACCAAGTGATTGTATTAAAGTTAGGAAGGATTTGTTGCAGTGAATAGGTTAATGGAGACTGCATCTAAACAGTCCACCTCAAAAGGATGTATAGCAGTGAAAGGTTGATGTAGGCTGTATCTCTCCCATCCAGTTCAAAAGGATACTGTATTTATCCATGAGAAGATTATTGAAGGCTTTATCTAACCCCTCCAGTTTGAAAAGTCCTTCGTAAGCTGAATAAAATTTTCTGGGGATAGCAGGAATAAATTGATAAAGTTGCCATCGCAGTGAAGGGGTTAATGGGGATAATTTCTTATCCTTGTAAGATGAGGCGTCTTGAGTTGAGGAAAATTATGTATGGGGAGTAAGAACTAAAATAAGAACAACAGTACAGGTGATGCAGAAATGGCGATGTTCCCCTTAGCTGGAGAATAAATGTGAAAAAAATAGGGAAGAAAAGATGATACAGAAATGATGAGTCCCTGTTTACGAGAGAACAAATGTGGAAGGTATGAAAAGAGAAGATGCAAAAATTATGAAATGCTTGTTGACTGGAGAACAAATGTGTGTATCAGTTTGGAGGACAAGCCAAAGTTTTTTGCCATTTTTCTGGGGCAGCTGTTTGAGTTGGTATCACTATCGATTTTTTGGGGGTATCATTCGTCTTTTTTGGGGTACCACTCATTTTTATTTATTTTTATTTTTCTTTATAGGGAATGTGTACAGTTGGTCATCATTATTATTATTATTATTATTATTATTATTATTATTATTATTATTATTATTTTTAAGGAATAAGCCTGTTCTCTTCCTTTCTCATTCTTTATTTTGTAAGTAATGTGCACAATTTTGGTATAAAACTTATAGTGTACAGTCTAAAGGTTATTTTCATGTTCTTTTAGGAATGTGTACCAGTAATGTCAGAAGTTTGTACCATCTAAGCAGTTTTATTTTTAGCACCTTTGTAAATTTGTACAGTTTGTCAAAAGTTTGTTCAGTTCCTCTCTTTTTTAATTATTATTTATGTGTAATTTGTACAGTTGTGATCATAAGTCTGTTCCCTCATTTTGTGTGAATGTCAGGTAGATGTGAATGGAGAATATTGAATTTCCTGTCATATATGAAATGTGAAGTAAATGATAAGTGTGGAAGTAAAGTAACGATAAAGACAGAAGATACAAAGACATACCTTCATTTGTTTTTATTTTGCACCTTTTACATGTCCTACCCTAGTTCATCTCTTGGTTGGGGATTATAGTGGTGATGATGGTGATGATGATGTGGAACAGACTTTTAATCATATCTGTAGTTCTCCTGTCTTCATATTTTTGTTTCTTTTCTTTTTTTAAGCTGTTATGCAGTATACATTTTAAATGTTTTACCATCATCCCAGTTATCATTGAGAAATGTAATGATGATGATGATGATGATATACTTTAGCTACTCACTGCATTTATAGTTGGGGAGTAGGATACTGATGATGATTATGATGATAATGATGCAAATTTAGATACCCATCCGGTGTGATAGAAGTGTAAACATATGTTACATTAGATGCAGTTAGATCACGTCCCACCTCATTGTGCATTCAGTTTATTTTATGCGTTTTGTTACCAGTGACGGCCATAATTGTGTGTGTCTTCGCTGTTCACTGTGTATGATCTCTATTTTACCAGGAACTGACCAGACTTTGTGCCACAGAGCCATATTCAAGTAGGTTTAGGAGGTTGTGTTGCATCTATTCCTTGGTGATTAATATTATTACTTTTGCATATTACACGTGCCACCATCTGATACCTTTATTCAGCTTTGGAAGGACTTGCCAACACAGTCTCAGTCAACCCCTTTGCTACATGTGGTCTCTCCCAAGCTGAGCAAAATTGTCTCGTGGTCGTATCTAGCAAGAAATGAATGAGTTCTGACTTTACTGACTAGGTTAAATACTGTGGATTGTGTGAGTCGGCCCTGGATGCCTACACCTCCCATGGATAATGTGAAACTTGGATGTTATGGTTGAAGAAGGGACCAAAGATATTAATTCGTTTAGCATATCATTTTAGATTTATTTTGCTGTTACAAGATGGTTTTGTTTAGTTTAGGAGAGAGATCATGAACTGAATGGGTTAGTGAAGACCATGGCCAACCCTCCCAGTTGAAATATTCACTTAAAATAATATCATCTGATGGTAACAGAATAAGATTATAGTAGTTGTGAGAGCAGATAAAGACCACAGTACATTTCAGACTAAAGGGATAAGGGACCAAAAGAAACAAAAGTTGATGATGCAGTTGCAAGTATGAGAAATATAAGTACAGTTGACTGGTGCCTGATGAGGTGACTGAGTAATATAGTATTGATAATGAGGAGTTCTGATGCAGTGTATGTATTCTGCATTGTTACTGACCCGCTTGCCTGTCAGTGTGAGACTGTGGTGCAGAGTCTGGTTACTTCTTTAAAAAGTACAAAAAAAAAAAAAAATCTTTGTGTATCAAGAAAGTTAGCACCCCTTGTAAACCAGAGATGTTATGCCATAGCTGATGTTTTAGTGAGTGAGTGCCGTAGCTGAGGTCCTGTTGTGTTGGTTGGGTTTACTTAAAAGACCTTGTAATTGACAACTGGAGCAGTTTTCACCGTTTTTGCATGTTTGTCCCCTGTCAAGTAGTTGTAGACATTTAACTTGTGATTTGTATTCTTGATTTAAAGCATATGGATGTCATAGAAATACTTGTGATCAATATCCCATACAGTTACATCTTTGTGAGTTACTCTTACACCAACTCAACAGTTGACAGATACACCATTTTGGCATGTCTTTTCACAATTGAGCCTTTGTAAGCGATTAATTCTCGTGATTGTGTTACTGATTTTAAAGCACGTGGATATCTTAGTAATGGATGGTATCAATAAACCATACAAATCACACATTCACATTTTTTGTCTCGGCAGTTGATATACACACCACAGTAATGCCGTTGGGTCATCTTGATTTACTCTATGATATCTGTGGTCACTCTGCAGTGTTTGTTTACCTCGGTCCAGCCTTTCAGAACTTTTTAATACTGACTCAAAGATGATGAAAATTTGTTACTGCATTCTGCTGAAAGGATTAGTAGACATTATTGTTAACCATGTTTGATATATCTATCCAGCCATGAATATAACCATGAGGTGACTAAAAAAAAAAAAAAAAAAAAAAAAAAAAAAAAAAAAAAGCTTGATTTGTATTGAAAAGATAATTATATTCAAGTGCCAGAGAAAAGATGAATTTAGATATAACTAGGGGATTGAAAAGCACCATTTGTATCAAAGGGACAAAATTATTGGAAAGTGCATCAGAAAAGCTGAGTTTCAAGGTAATATGGTAGATTTGCCCAGACTTTCACAGCAGGACCGGTAATATTTAGTTCCGTAGCCCAAGAAGAAAGGCAATTATTAGAACCAACTTTGCATATGTATGATGATGGCTTTTGAAGACTGCACACAGTATACACAAGGATTTTATACTGTTAATAGCAGTTTTTATCTGTTATGGTGCATACTGCCTCTTACACAGGAAATACCATGGTTATGAGTGTACACTATATAGTTTTTAGTGCTTGTGATTTCTTAAGCAATGAGTGTGCCATGTCCAAGGTGGAAGATTGTGGAATTTATTTCCTGAAAATTTATAAATAAGCATACATTTCAGTCATCTTGCACAGAGAAATAGAGGTTTGGATGATGTCATCTTTTCCCTTTAGTTATTTTGAAACTTGGATTTGACATATACATCCCAAGCACTCTGTAGTTTATGTAGAAACTCCCCAGGGTAATCAATTTGAAGGAGAACATGCACAAACATTAAGTCCTTGAATGGTAATATGATGTCACTTGACCAATGCAAGTCATTAAGTGTTAATATGTCTAGGAAGATATATGGCATAGTAGAAGTGTAGTTATGACATCACTAGTGAAAAGTATTGTATACATTTTTTTTTTTTTCCAACCCTTTTGAATGGAACACGAGCTGACCTGAATTTCTGCCCTATAAGTTTCAGCTGGCATCAGTTTGTATTCATGCCAAGCAGCTGAAAGTAGCAAGCACAGCTATAATGACTGCATGCTTGTGTACATTATTATATTGATAAAGATTAGTTTGCATATTTGTGTAGTTTGTGTACAGTCAGTTGTGTTTTTCTTTTTTCTTTTTGTTTTTACCAAAATTTATTATTCAGATCTCTGAGGAAAAAATGATAAAAAATCGTTATGTAAAGTCGTGGCAGGAAAACAAAAGAAATATGTGATATCAGTTGAAACTTAAAGTCCGAGGTTTAGGCTGAAGGATTAGCAGGTCTTTTTCAGTCAAAGTCAGTAACCTCTGCTCTTTCTCAGAACTGTCAGCTTCAACAGAAGTGAATGCCCCATACTGATAAGTGGCTTTCATTGGGTAGGTAGGGAAACATAAGGGAGGAACATGGAGTTTATTTTCAGTTTATTCCCTGATAATATATTCAAAGATTCTCATGTGTGTTTCTCATACCACGCTATGTAATCTACCAATAGAAGTACTGCTGAGCTAACCAATAATAATCGTACAGGTTGAAATTTCATCTCATAATGTTGGATGTGTAGAGGGATTACTGAGAGTGACTGTCCCTTAACCCCTTCACTCCAGTGATGTATGTTTTCCATATACAGTAGTCTTGCTATCTCCAGATGACTTTATGTAACTTAAGGGAGACTCTTTGAAATGGAGAGGTTAGCTAAATCCTTCACTTACCCCTCCACTACAAGAAGTCTTCCTCAAGCTGATTACTGTTGTCTGGAGGTAGAGAGAAGAAAACAATAAATACATCACTGGAATCAAGGGGTTGGTAGGATTATTGTACAGAACTGCATCCTTCACTAACATAGCTTGGTTCCATATGTAATATTGAACAGGGCATCCAGTCAAACTTGGGGCCACAACAGTAACAACAAGGCGTCCTGCTGATGCCACCTTCCCATTGCTATCATGATTGGCTGTAAACGTTTACGGCTGTGTAAAGAAATAAATTCATATGATACGGTACCTGTGAAGACTTTATCTTATCCTTGTACCACAGGGAATATACAGGTATAGTTCCGTCACCATAACTTGTCCCAGATTTCCGGCCTTTTGTTGCTGATCTTGGCCTCATTTCTCATCCCTTTGTAGCTGATCTTGGCCCCATTTTTCATCCCTTTGTAGCTGATCTTGGCCCCATTTTTCATCCTTTTGTAGGTGATCTTGGCCCCATTTTTCATCCCTGTGTAGCTGATCTTGGCCCCATTTTTCATCCCTATGTAGCTGATCGTAGCCCTGATTATCATCCCTTTGTTGCTCATCTTGGCCCCTGTTTTCATCCCTTTGTAGCGTTTGGTTCCCATCTCTGCATTTGGCTGAATAGTCATTTGGCTTTCACTGGAAATGAATACAGTGCTTGTATAATTCCAACCATGACTCTCAGATGGTTAATGGTGATAATATTGACATTTGGACATCTGTGACACACTTAGCTGAAAAATATCAACTGGCATTAGCAGAAATAGACCACTAGAGTTACCGCGACCATGCAAGGGCAGGGGATGTTATGTGAGCTGGAAAGTAAGAGGTCATGAGAGCGAAGATAAGAAAAAGGGCAAACTAACGAGCAGTAAGTGCAAAGGAGCATAATTTATATTTTATGGCTATGTCCGCCATGTTCATTATTGGTGCAGTGATCCAGAGCAACACGATCAGTTCTAAATGAATCAGACGCTTGGTGGTCTAGTGATAGTCAAGTCATAGGTGATGGCTTCAAGAGAAAGGTTCTTGTGTCAGGTATAATACAACTTGGGATAGAGGGCTGGCCTCTTTCTATTATATGATCGCCTAATCTAGGGCACACAACACCTTGAAAGAGTTAATATGGGATTGGTTTATACTGTATTAATGGGTGTTGAGGTTTATTCAAGGCTGGTCTTTCAAGTAGGCTGTTAAGGAGATGGGATCCTCTCCCTCGCACCATTGATCCCTTCATGCTAGTGATATTTCCTTTTAAAGATTGTTCTAGCTACTTCCAGACAACTTTATTCAGCTTAGGCGTCCCTTGGTAGGAAAGAGGTTAATGAAAGCTATATGTAGTCTCCAGTTCCAAGTCTCATCTATATTTAATAAATCGTCTAGTGGATGCAAGAACTGGCATCAGACTGCAGGGTTTCACTGTTAAATGAAAAAATTCCTCCAAATTCTAAATGCTTATTTAGAATCAATATGACGTTTTATTGGTATTTTTGAAAACTTTTGAATACATCATTTGTCATTAACAACATATGAAACTTACTGAAATCATTGATATATCTAAAATTTTGTGACCTTTGCTTATACTCGAACGCTATCCCTTACATAAGTGGAGGTCGTAACTTGTGTTGTGTAGGTGTGATGGATTAATAGGTGCTGAGACGAGGACCGAGGTAAGCTTTTGTACTTATGTTCAGCCTCACACCTCGTGTTTGCTGAGACAGTAGCTAGCAAGTGTAGACATTTTGGTAACATCTAATAGTTCGTTACGTAGGAAGCTATCGATTAGGCATGTGAACATTATCCCTCCAGAATCAAGTTCTGTGCAGTGGTAATGTTGACGAAGAGGTTGCACTCATTTGAATACTGTTTCAGAATGAGAACAGTAAGAATATGAAGAAAAGGAAATTGACCATGACACGTGTGACCAGCCCTGATTTTTTTTTCTTTTTTGTATACATGTAGACGTAGAGGTACTTCGGAGTTAGCCTTTAGCCATTGCAGCGACAGTTCCTTGGAATACTTTTCCGTCTTGCTTTTTCCGTTTATGCGTTGTGGGTTAGTAGTCCCCCCTTTTTTTTCTGGCTTCCATAATTTATGGGATAATTTTTTTTTTTCTTGTTTACATTCTTTTTCGGCGTTCTGTCCTGTTGCTCCCCAAGACAGACATGAACCTCCTCCCCATCATAAGCCTAGGACCAGCCGCACAGCGTCTATTATTGTTACACTCGTTTTACCATATTTGGCCTAAAACTGCCATCTCTTCACGCAGAATGCTGAGTTTAAGAATAGATCGACACTGTGTTATGATGTTAGTCACAAGGAAGTGCTGTGAAGAGTTTTTAGAACTATGGCACTGTCTCCTGCCACAGAGTTACGTGAAATACACTGCAAAAAGGCGAAAATCTGAGCCAAGTTAGAGTAAAAGCAGTGTAGTTGGATGTTACCGTACCAATCACCAGAGGAGCACAGAAAAAACAGTGTGGTAAGGTTCCAGAGCATAGGTATGTGAAAAAAGGAAAATAATAAATAAATAAAACATCGAATCTGTTGTATCTACGCACCTGCCATTTTTGGAGACCGTCAGACGTTTAAAAATTTTATTGGTATATTAGTGTTATAATTTTTCGATTAAAAAGGTGAATTATATCATTGACCAGATATGTTGTTATTGTTTTGTCCTTATATTTGTCAAGACGTGAACCCCGGTGGACTGCATGCTGAAGTTCGCCTTTCCTGTAATTCACCATACTTTTTCGGGGAACAGAGTTGAGGGATCTTGGAATGACCGGGCAGTGGATCCGCCTAGTTTTATTGGTGCCACTACTTGAAGGCTTCCCTCCCCATCACCGTCCAGAACTGTACAGCAGTCTTATGAAAGTAATATCGGAGTAGTAGTAGCAGTAGTATACTTGAAGTAGTAATAATGTGGGAAATGTCAGCCGGGGTCCCTAGCCAAGCACGTCACCTTTGCCAAGTGAGGAGTCGCTGACCTTACACACACACACACACACACACACACACACAAAATGAGGTTGTGTTCAGTGACCTTTATATAGTCCATATGTGGCTAAGCGATTAAGTATTGTCATCATCGTTGTCGTATAATAATAATAATAATAATAATAATAATAATAATAACACTCTATTTGTTTATCTATTGCCAGACGCCATAATCTGACATTAGGGGTGGCCACAGATAAATCACCCCGTCCCCCTGTCCCCTGCCATTTCGCTGTCCTCTCTCCCCAGCTCACACCCCTCTCTCTCATATACCCCTCCACTCCATCCCTCCACCTCATTCTCGGTCTCCCCCTCCCTCTCGCCCCCTCCACCTCACATGCACTCCCCTCGTTAGTTACTCTACATCCTCTCCACATGGCCAAGTCACCTCAGTGCATTTCTCCCAACGCTTAATGACAATAATGGTAATAACAACGATACAGATAGTGTGAGGTGGGTGAGGTCGGGGAGAAAGTGGAACTGCAAATAACGGAACTAGATGATAGTGACCCCTCCTGTCGAATGACGTGTTTTTTTTTTTTTTTCTCGTTTTTACCAACTTAGACGATTTCACTCAGTTCAGGGAGAAAATTGTGACTGCGGAGAGGTTAGTGAAGGCCGTATCTCACCCAAGGAGAGGAAAATCGGCTGTAGATAGCAAAAATAAGAGAAATTGGAGGAAAAAGGGTGACATTGTCGTTCTTGTTGCATGCGGACGATTTTACTCAGTTTAGGGAGAGATCTGACTGTGATAGGTATAATGAAGGCTATTTCTAACCCCCTGTAGTTCGAAGTCTCTCCTAAACTGAATAAAATCGTCTGGAGCTGACTCTTTAATATGATGACGTACCATATAATGCCGTTCTTCCTGCGGACGATTTTACTCAGGGGAAGGCATCTGTTGGTGAAGGGGTTAATGAAGGCTAGATCTAACCCCCTGTGGCTCGAAATGTCTCCCCTAAGCTGAATAAAGTCGTCAGAGTCTTGTCTTTTTAATTTGATGACATTGTCATTCTTAATATGGGATTAAGCTAGTCATTTCTTAGTTGTGTTCGATTGACACAGAATGTAGAAAACGTGGGTGCTGTGTTGAACCTGATTGTGGATATAGCACACACACACACACACACACACACACACACACACACACAGTGTGTGTGTGTGTGTGTGTGTGTGTGTGTCGGGGAGAAAGTGGAGAGAGCCGAGTGTTGGGTCGGAGCCATGAAGTTACCAGTTTAGCGCTCTTCCCGCTAAATTCGAAAACATTTAATCCCATCTAGCAACAATTTTACATCTGCAACAGTAAGATACCTAGCGTTATCCTATACATTTGTACCAAGTTTTAATATTGTAGAAATCTGTACCGTGTTTTAGTGATATATTCAGAGAGATAAGGGCAGTTTTATAGCGACTTTTGGGAGTGGTTGCTACATTCTAAGAGCTTTTTGGTAGCAAGAGTGGCGGTGTTTGAACTTTTGTGGAATGGATTTGGCACCACATAGCTATCTGTTCAGTGTGTCGCTAGAACGGTGTTGTGGCGGCTTTCTCTCGAGTTTATTCCGGTGAAACTCATTTATGGTTTATTTATCTTGAAACGGGGGAAACGGTTATTGGCATACTTGGCTGAAACTTACCGTCTTATTTGTTGACTCAGTTTCGATTTTGCATTTTCTATAGCGCTACTCCGGTGAAACACATTTGTTGTAATATTGTAGTATGTTGTGGGATGATGATGTTGAAAGTTCGTTGTACAGTACCTATTACCGTAGTCTTAGTGCACAGGCGGTATCTTAGCGCCTTATCGATAGCGCGTTATGTTCCGTATTCTTAACATCGCTGTGTGTTATTTATATCGCACCGACGTACTTTCCATCAGTAACATACCAGAAAATACTGAGGTGTAATTTGCAAACTAAATCACTAAGGAAGAGGGGTTACGTATGTCCAAATCTACTCCAGTGAAACTCATTTATGTTGCCGTGCTTGTGGTGTGGGATGCGTGTTGTGACAGGGAGAGGATGATGATGATGAGAGATGATGGTGAAAATGATGGTAGGGGATGATGGTGATGATGATGGTGGGAGATGATGATGATGGTGGGAGATGATGGTGATGATGGTGGGAGATGATTGTGATGATGGGAGATGATGGTGATGATGATGGTGGGAGATGATGGTGATGATGATGGTGGGAGATGATGATGATAATGATGGGGGATGATGGTGATGATGATGTTGGGAGATGATGTCGATGATGATGAAGGGAGATGATGGTGATGATGGTGGGAGATGATGATGATGATGATGAAGGGAGATGATGGTGATGATGATGGTGGGAGATGATGATGATGAAGGGATATGATGGTAATGATGATGGTGGGAGATGATTGTGGGAGATGATGGCGATGATGATGATGAATATGGTGATGAAGGAAGATGATGATGGTGATGATGGCTTCTAGACGGTGTATTTTGAGTTTGTAGGTTCCGTAACACTTTTTCCCGAGTGATTTATGTGCATATTACACCTTAATGTCATCTTGTATGTTATTGATGCAAACTGTGTGGATGTGAAGAAGGGGTAAATAACACACAAGAAGTTTTTTAGTCGGCGTTAACATGCAGGATAAATAGCTTAGGAAGAGGTGTTACTGTCCCCCAAATCAGCCTGATTATAATTTAGGTTGGATGCTGTTTATTTATTTACTGTACGTGTCATATATTGCTCATGTTCTCTCGGCGCCACCTTGATGTGTGTGTGTGTGTGTGTGTGTGTGTGTGTGTGTTAGTATTTTAAGTATACTCTCCCCGTAACTTTCAGTCCCGGACATTGCTCAGTGTGTTCAAATTGATCTGAAACTTTTGCATTCTGTTCAAACTGACCTGAAACTTTTGTACTCTGTTCGGTTATAATGCACTGTGATAGAATCGAACGTATTTATGAAACGTTGCCTCTCGGAAATATGAAACGTTGCTTCCGAAGTTATGTGAAACGTTGGGCTCTTTGAAGTTGCAGAAAACGTTGCCCCGTACGAAATTATATGAAACGTTGCAGTCTGTTCGAAGCTGTAGGAAACGTTGCACTCTGTGAGGTTAAACGTTGCAGTCTGATTGAAGTTATATGAAACGTTGCACTTTGAACTGCTCTGAAACCCTCCACTCTCTCTTCCTTCCTCAGCTCATCATCATCATCATCATCACCACACCTCCTCCACCGCCACCACCACCACCACCACGATGCAAACGATTGAAGCTTACTCCGATAATGTGAGTATAAACGTCTTTTTGTGTAAACCATTTTTTGATGATATACTTCCTCCTCCTCCTCCTCCTCCTTCTCCTCTCTCTCTCTCTCTCTCTCTCTCTCTCTCTGTTAAAATGAAAAGTATATTGGCAAAGAAAAAAAAGTATTGAAAGGTTAGCAATGGATCTATAATTATTTTTGCCAGACACATGCATTGAGCAACCAGGCAAAAAATGGAAAGTGTAGTGCGTGGTTACACGGAGCCGTAGCACCTCTTCCTTAGCGATTTAGAAGTTACATTTTATTCCGTTCTTGTGTGCTATTTTTATCGGTTTAATAGACAATTCATACATATACAGGGGACACTAAGATGAAATTTGCAGAATAAATCGCTATGGAGGAGATATGACGACTTCTTCAGAGTTAGAATACCGGTACGTCATTAGATATTTGCCTGACACGTGCAGTAAGGAAGTAGGCTAAATTGAAAGTGTGTAGTGCGTGATTAGGTCAGGTGATGACGGCTGCTGCCAAGTCAACACCAGGTGCTGGATCCCGATGTCGCTGAGTACGCTACATTAAACAAGACGTTAGATCCTCATGTTGGTAGGTCCTGTAAACAATGCAAACGATGATTGATCTTCATATCGAGTACGCTAATTAAAGCAAAAGGCGACTGATTCTAATGTCGCTTAGTACGCAAAGTAAAGCAAGAGGCGCTGTGGATATCCTCATGTCGCTAGGTACCGTACACTGAATAAAGTGAGAGGCGCGTTGGATTCTAATGTAAACACACCACACTGCACACTGACACACCACACCCCACTACACACATCACACATCAAACACTGGCCCACCACATCACACACTACCACACCACACACGGTCACACCACATCACACATTACCATACCACACATCACACACTACCACACCAAACACCTGCACGCCACAAATACCACACCACACACCTGCACACCACAAATACCACACCACACACCGGCACACCACAACTACCACACCACACACTTGCACACCACAACTACCAACACCATACACCGGCACACCACAACCACCGCACCACACACAACCCAACATACTTCGCAGTCACGCCTCTACACACAACTCACTGTGAGATATGACCCTGTTGCCCGGCACTCGATTACCCCCGGCTTGTCTCCTCCGTCCACCGCTACACACCACGGTCACGCCTTATCATTTACATAATATTCACTCAATGGGAGATTCAGGAGACGGAGCTGCTTCGGTATTCTGTGGCGGCGGCGGCTGTTTGGGGTGAAGCTCAGTGCAAAAAGGCAACAAACCACTTTAGTTCCGACCGTGGGATTAGTTCAAGTTGAGGTAATTTTTAGCTTTACGTTGACAGCGCACCACACACTACCACACTTCATCACACACGACCACACCACCTCACACATTACCACACCATCACACACGTCCACACCACACATCGGCACTCCACAACCACGCCCCCACACACACCACCCAGTGTGAGATATGACCCTGTTGGCCGCGACTCGTGCACCCCCGGCGTGGCTTGTCTGTCCATGACTACACACCGCGGGGATGGCAACATTGCGACCACGCCTGAATTATCATTAGTAAACACTGCAATTTTTTTTGTGACAGGACGACTGAGCTACTTCGGTTCTCTGTTCTCCTGTCCAGGCTGAACTGAATGGTGAACCCAGTGGACTACAGGCTAAATCTGCTCGTACTGCTGTCCATTCCTCCACTCCTGGGATAGAGAAGTTATGGAGGGATGTTTGTGCAGCCGCCTGGTCATATTGGTGTCATCACATGAAGGCGACCCTCTCCAGCACACACACTGCCACGCTATAGTATACAGTACCACACTAAATCACACGCTGTACAAAACCACACTACGTCACACACCATACAGTACCACACTGCCTCAGATACTATACGCTACCACACTACATCACATGCTATACACTACCACATTACATCACACACTACAACACGTCTCAACACACTGCCCACTGTGAGATAATTATAACCCTGTTGTCCGCCACTCTTGCGCCCCCGGCTTGGCTTGTCCCTCCATCACTACGCACCGCTGTCATGCCTTGTCACTTGAATGCTTACTCTACCGGAAATTTTGGAGGCGGAGCTACTAAGGTACTCTGTCAATTCTTTCCTCCCAGGCTGGTCTGAATCTTGAACCCAGTGGTCTGAAGGCTCACCTTGTCCTACTGCAATCTGAATCATGAACCCGGCGGACTGCAGGCTTAAGTTGTCCTCCTGCTGTCCGAATCATGAACCTCGTCAATAAATCACAGAATTGGATTTTCCCAAATTGTCAAGAGAATTACCCGATCGGCGTGCTTAATATTAAACTAGACACATTTTATCATTGGGCAGCTTCATACAAATCGCATTAATCTATGTGAATTTTAGCCAACACATATGTTTTTAATTTGACTTCAAACCAGGTGGAAGAGCTGTCACTATGATACTCAGATTGAACAAGTGTTTAAATCAAAAGGCGCCATCCCCTCACAGAATTGGGCGTGATGTGCCTGGTAAAGTAGTCAGAAGAGGTCAACTGTGAATGAATGAATGAATGAAATCATTATTGTTGTAAAGGCAAACAGAGTACATATACAACAAAAGAAGATGGTGGGTCTTGCCACACTCTTTCAGCAAGTGCAGGCATAATACAGTCACTTGGTCAAGTTCGTGGGTGTGACGGATCAGGGTCAAATACCGTAATGGTCTCAAATCATTGACACCGCATAATGACACGCTTTCTTGCATATTACACGGGTCCCTTAGAATGACTGGTTGCATTGGAAACACATGAAGCACAGTAGAAAAAGAAAGATCTTCCCACAGTCTGAGGAAAATTACAACTGGCGAAGCACAATAAAAACTCAGTCCCTACAAGCATGTGTTTCAGATGGTTCCTGCTTTTTCTCTGTGTATTCCTCAAACTTTGGGAAAACATGTGTTGTGTTTGTACATCATCGCGTGGCATCTGCTGGCGGGGGCGGCCTGGGGTGATGCATAGTGCGAGGGGATAACAAGTATTGATCAGATGAACCGTAGCCTACTGTGCGGTATATTACATATGTGCCACACCAGTGAAAGTGAGGCTGCCGCACTTTTCCCGCATATTTGCTGCATCAGAACCAGTTGAATTACACCATACCAATGTGCAATGAATACGTTACACTTTGCATGATGGGTTCTTTGCATGTGCTGGTGGCGCCAGCGGCTGTTTGGGGTGATGTTCAGTGCAAAAAGGCAACAAACCACCTTACCGTGAGATTAGTTCAGGTTGTGAGAGTGTTTTTAGCTTGAAGCTCACAGCGCATACCCTTTCACAACGCACCACGCACTACCACACGCTGTACACTACCACACTTCATCACACATTACCACCCCATCTCACTACATCATATAATACCACACCATCACACATCGGCACACCACAGCCACGCCTCTACACACTGCCTACTGTGAGATATGACCCTGTTGGCCGCCACTCGTGCACCCCCGGCTTGACTCGTCCGTCCATCTCTATACACACCGCCAACATTAAGACATGGTGAAGAGAGAACCTGTATTTTTTTTTTTTTTTTAGACATGGTGTTCAATATTAGTCAAGCCTAAATTTTGGCAACAGGGAGAGTTACTTCGGTTCTCTGTTGTCCTGTCCAGGCTGAACTGAATGGTGAACCCAGTGGACTGCAGGCTTAATTTGCTCGCACTGCTGTCCATCCTCCACTCCTGAGATAGGGAAGTTATGGGATAGGGAAATTAGCTTTACGTTGACAGCGCACCACACACTACCACACTTCATCACACACATTACCACACCATCACACACGTCCACACCACACACCGGCACTCCACAGCCACGCCCCCACACACACCGCCCAGTGTGAGATATGACCCTGTTGGCCGCGACTCGTGCACCCCCGGCGTGGCTCGTCTGTCCATGACTACACACCGCGGGGAAGGTGGCAACATTGCGACCACGCCAGAATTATCACTAGTAAACACTATAATATTTTTGGTGACAGGACGACAGAGCTACTTCGGTTCTCTGTTCACCTGTCCAGGCTGAACTGAATGGTGAACCCATTTGACTGCAGGCTAAATCTGCTCGTACTGCTGTCCATCCTCCACTCCTGGGATAGGGAAGTGATGGAGGATTGTTTGGGCACCCGCCTGGTCATATTGGTGTCATCACATGAAGGCGACCCTCTCCAGCACACACACTGCCACACTACAGTATACAGTACCACATTAAATCACGCGCTGTACAATACCACACTACGTAACACACCATACAGTACCACACTGCCTCATATACTATACACTACCACACTACATCACATGCTATACTGTACCACACTACATCACACACTTCAACTCTATACCGCACATTATCATACCACTACACGACACCACACACTATCCCTCACATTACCGCATCATCACATTACACAGTACATCACTTCCATACCACACACCGCCACACCACAGCCACGTCTCAACACACTCCCCACTGTGAGATATGACCCTGTTGTCCGCCAGTCTTGCACCCCCGGCTTGGCTTGTCCGTCCATCACTACGCCCCGCGGTCATAAATTATCACTTAACTTGGATGTTAATTCTACCGGAAATTTTGGAGACGGAGCTACTAAGGTAGCCTACTCTGTCAATTCTTTCCTCCAAGGCTGATCTGAATCTTGAACCCAGTGGTCTGAAGGCTGACCTTGTCCTGCTGCAATCTGAATCATGAACCCGGCGGACAGCAGGCTTAAGTTGTCCTCCTGCTGTCCGAATCATGAACCTCGTCAATAAATCACAGAATTGGATTTTCCCAAATTGTCAAGAGAATTACCCGATCGGCGTGCTTAATATTACACTAGACACATTTTATCATTGGGCAGCTTCATACAAATCGCATTATCTATGTGAATTTTAGCCAACACATATGTTTTTAATTTGACTTCAAACCAGGTGGAAGAGCTGTCACTATGATACCCAGATTGAACAAGTGTTTAAATCAAAAGGCGCCATCCCCTCACAGAATGGGGCGTGATGTGCCTGGTAAAGTAATCAGAAGAGGTCAACTGTGAATGAATGAATGAATGAAATGATTATTGTTGTAAAGGCAAACAGAGTACATATACAACAAAAGAAGATGGTGGGTCTTGCCACACTCTTTCAGCAAGTGCAGGCATAATACAGTCACTTGGTCAAGTTCGTGGGTGTGACGGATCAGGGTCAAATACCGTAATGGTCTCAAATCATTGACACCGCATAATGACACGCTTTCTTGCATATTACACGGGTCCCTTAGAATGACTGGTTGCCTTGGAAACACATGAAGCACAGTAGAAAAAGAAAGATCTTCCCACAGTCTGAGGAAAATTATAACTGGCGAAGCACAGTGAAAACTCAGTCCCTACAAGCATGTGTTTCAGATGGTTCCTGCTTTTTCTCTGTGTATTCCTCAAACTTTGGGAAAACATGTGTTGTGTTTGTACATCATCGCGTGGCATCTGCTGGCGGGGGCGGCCTGGGGTGATGCTTAGTGCGAGGGGATAACAAGTATTGATCAGATGAACCGTAGCCTACTGTGCGGTATATTACATATGTGCCACACCAATGAAAGTGAGGCTGCTGCACTTTTCCCGCAAATCTGCTGCATCAGAACCAGTTGAATTACACCATACCAATGTGCAATGAATACGTTACACTTTGCATGATGGGTTGTTTGCATGTGCTGGTGGCGGCAGCGGCTGTTTGGGGTGATGCTCAGTGCAAAAAGGCAACAAACCACCTTACCGTGAGATTAGTTCAGGTTGTGAGATTGTTTTTAGCTTGAAGCTCACAGCACATACCCTTTCACAGCGCACCACGCACTACCACACGCTGTACACTACCACACTTCATCACACATTACCACCCCATCTCACTACATCACATAATACCACACCATCACACATCGGCACACCACAGCCACGCCTCTACACACTGCCTACTGTGAGATATGACCCTGTTGGCCGCCACTCTTGCACCCCCGGCTTGACTCGTCCGTCCATCTCTATACACACCGCCAACATTAAGACATGGTGTTCAATATTCGTCAAGCCTAAATTTTGGCAACAGGGAGAGTTACTTCGGTTCTCTGTTGTCCTGTCCAGGCTGAACTGAATGGTGAACCCAGTGGACTACAGGCTTAATTTGCTCGCACTGCTGCCCATCCTCCACTCCTGGGATAGGGAAGTTATGGGATAGGGAAGTTAGCTTTACGTTGACAGCGCACCACACACTACCACCCCACCTCACACATTACCACACCATCACACACGTCCACACCACACACCGCCCAGTGTGAGATATGACCCTGTTGGCCGCGACTCGTGCACCCCCGGCGTGGCTCGTCCGTCCATGACTACACACCACGGGGATGGTGGCAACATTGCGACCACGCCAGAATTATCACTAGTAAACACTACAATTTTTTTTGTGACAGGACGACAGAGCTACTTCGGTTCTCTGTTCTCCTGTCCAGGCTGAACTGAATGGTGAACCCAGTGGACTGCAGGCTAAATCTGCTCGTACTACTGTCCATCCTCCACTCCTGGGATAGGGAAGTTATGGAGGGATGTTTGTGTAGCCGCCTGGTCATATTGGTGTCATCACATGAAGGCGACCCTTTCCAGCACACACACTGCCACACTATACAGTACCACACTAAGCACAGCCACCCATCTATCTATTAATCCATAGTGAGATATGACCCTGTTGTTCGCCACTCGTCTACCTCAGTCGTGGCTCGTCCGTCCATCACTACATACTGCGGTGAGACCAACATTGCGACGTCACTTTTGTAAACTCTTACAAGGTGTACAGTAATTTTTGGCGACAGGGAGACAGGGCTACTTCGGTTCTCTGTTGTCCTGTCCAGGCTGTACTGACTCGTGATTCGTGAACTCAGTAGACTGCAGGCTGAATTTGCACTATTGCTGTCCATCCTTCTCTCCTGGGAAAGGGAAGAGATGGAGAGTCAGTTGTACAGTTTGACCAGTCTGTGCAGCCACCTGTTGATATCAGTGCCACCACATGAAGGCGACACTTTCCAGCACTATACGAGTATTTATCTAAGTGCAGATAATGATGATGACAGTGGGACGTATTCTAGGTGGCACTGGATGCTTCGTAGCACCTTTTTATGAGCTACTTATTGTGTTTGGTAATAGTATCGGGCAATTCC